>NC_080397.1:60065887-60366854 GCF_030265065.1 Corythoichthys intestinalis | reverse complement strand
CACGCACTACACACACCATACTCCACAGGAGAGTTTCGGCAAAGAGTGGTGGACGAGCGGCTGGGTAGAAATTCCATGCTGCGGTCCCACTGCCCCAAGCCAAGCTCTCCTATTTTAATGCATACATTGCACTACCCTCACCTCACAATCCCATCACGGTGCTGGGTAATGGGTGCCAGCCGGGAACCTGGCAGCCACAGTAATAGGGTGGTAGATGGGTCCCACACTTTTTTCCCTATGGCGTGGCTCCTGGGGCGTGGCCTCCCCTCTGCCTGGGCTGCCGGCCGTGGGAGTGGGGGGGAGGGGGAGTCGCGGCTCCGATCTTTCGTTGCCCTGTGGCGGTTCCTCGGCATTCCCCTGCCACCGCCTTCCCCTCTCTTCTCTGACTGGATATCTGCCCTGTGCTCCGTCGCGGGTCGCTGGCTGGGCGCCGGTGTATCAGCTGGGTGTTGCCTGGGGTCACGCTGGGGGGTCTCGTGGCGTGCCATGCCGGTTGGGGGGCTGCGGCTGTGGCTCGTGGACCGGGTGGGCGGGAGGATGTGGGGGTAGGCGTGGGGTTGGTGGTGCGTCCCCTCTTGCCATCCCTGAAGGCCGGTTGATGGGTGCGCGGGTGGCCCGGGGGACCACCCTGGATCCTGGGGGGACGATGGCTCCTTTGCTGGGCTGTGGGAGGAGGGATGGGCTGCGCTTGACCCCCAGCCCCGCCCGCCCTCCCTCCTTCCCTCCCCGGGCTGGCTGGGTGGGGGCCGTGGCCCTGGGTTGGCACCCGCGTGGCGTCTCCGCTCATCTGCGTGGCTGTCGCATGCCTGGTGGTGCTCGCGTGCGGCTGGATGTGATAGGGCACGCTCGGGTGGGGGGTCCCGGTGCTGGGACTGGCAATGGGGCAGCGTAGGGTTGGTTGCCAACGGGCTTACACTCACAAGGGATTCACACGATTACTGGGTTATAGTTCACAGAGCTGATTTGTGTACACTCTACCCCTTTCAATCATTTAACTTATAGACTCCCCCACCCCGTCCCCCACTTTTCCCGGTCAACAGACCCCCCACATGGTGTCAACCGGAAATACATCTAGCTGACAATAACACCAACATATGAATAGTTAGTGTAGGCGTTCAGTGTATTTCTTGTTGTAGTTTGTGTTTTTCTTTCTTCTCTTGTGTTGCTTTTTTTCTGTTCCCCCATAACCCCTTCCTGTTGCCTGCTTTGACATAATAAACGAGGTATGTTGAGTGATCACAATGGGAGTATGTCAGACTCTCAATGTTAAACATTAAAACTGTTCAGACCAACTGGACACTTAGACTTAAAAATAATTAAAAAAAAAAAAAGAAGACAGAGAACGGTCCCCGAAGAAGCCGCAGCTGCAAGAGAAGACAGAGAACGGCCCCGGAAAAAGCCGCTGCCATGAGAGAGGGCCGAGGACGGCCCCGGAAGAAGCTGCCGCCATGAGAGAGGGTGGAAAACGGTCCGGGAAGAAGCTGGCACCGCAAGAGAAGGCGGAGAACAGCCCCGGATGAAGCCGCCGCTGCATGGGAGGGCAGAGATCGGCACCGGAAGAAGCCACCGCGAGAGGGCGTCAATCGCCCCAGGAAGAAGCAGATGTGAGAGAGGGCGGAGAACAATGCCGGAAGAAGCGGAGCGCGACCCCAGTTACCGGCTAAGGGAGAGGGTGTATGGCGTCCCAGTGCCACCGGGGTAGGTACTATGGATGCCGACATCCCTTGGTGGCAACCACCACACCTGCTGGCAATTGCCTCATCAGGTGTGCTTTCCCATATAAAAGGACAAGAGTCGTGGATGCTACTCTGCGCAAGGACTGAAGAGGCATTCCAAGGCGTGGCCATGATCCCCCAGGACGGAAGTTTTTTTTTTTTTTTTTTTTTAATGTTGATTCTCTTTTTTGCTTTTTGTTTACATAAGAATGGGCCACAACTGCCCAGCGTGGTTGGAACCTCCACCTGCCTGTCTTCTTTCGAACCCTCTAATTTTACAAAATTCACATTATTTTACATAATGTAGAGAAAATGACCCATTGCTTATTAGGTGCATTGGCACTCAGAATCAAAGAATGTCAGGACTTCTTTTGGGACATCTGGTCCAAATCTGATTTAAAAAAGATAGCTTTACTAAATGGTTCAAATGCACTTGGACAGTCCATCTTTTACACATATATGAAAATGTTCTACTACCTTGGCCACTCCACCTAAACGATTTGTAGAAATCATTCTTCTATTCATTCATTTTGTTATCTTTAATATGATTTACTTTTTCACACGTCAAAGTGCACCTCTAACACACTGAGTCTGAAGTGATATGCAGTCAGGATACGTTTATGAACTATATAAAGCACCTCCCGGAGTGAGGATACAATAGCCATCACTCATGAGGCAAATTTGAAAGAGCAACAGGATGTCCATTTGTTTAAGCTTTGGTATAAGTAGAGTGTGAGACAAATTGGCTAGGCAGTCGGTGTGCTTGCTCGGTGGTTCTCTGGAGACGAATTATTGGCACATTTTTGGGTGACATTGCCAGAGGTGCTTTGATGAAGCCATTTTGCTATTATGGTTTTTTTTTCTCTTTTATTAGGAGAAAGCAGCGAGCAGGAAGGCTTTATGGGAGGACTGAAAGGAAAATAGAATAGGACAGAGAGGCAAGAGAAGAACAAACAAGAAATACTTTCAACACCCACACACTATCTATGAATATAGTAGTGCTATCGTTAGCTAATTGTATTTTCTGTTGACAGCATGTGGGGGGCCTGATGACCGAGAAGGAAAAGAGGGGGGGTTAAGAAAGAGATGTGATGTGAAGGTGAGGTGAAGCATACACAAAACCCAAACCCAGAACTCAGTATTATGTGAATCCTTTGTAAGTGTGTAAGTGTATGTTGACATCCTATTCTATGCTGGCTGATCGCCAGTCCTGGGATTGATAGTTCAGTCATGCGTGAATCCCATCAGACGTGTGAAAGTGGAAATGCTGTGCGGGGCCACGGCCCCTCCCCTGCCAATAGGCGGTGTGAGCCAGTCCCCCGGAAGATCCGCGCCCACATTACCCGGCCTTCAGGGAAGGGATGAGGGGACGCGCCTCCGCCCGCCCACCCGGCCCACCAGCCACCGCCGCTACCCCTCAACCGACACAGCACACTGCAGGATCCCCACAGCCCACTAGGCTCGGGGCAGGACAGGGTCCCCACCCGGAGTGGACGACACCCCGAGGAGCCATCGGCACCCGGCCAGCGACTCTCACAGGAGCCCAAGGAGGATACCCAGAGAAGAAACGCGAGGGGAAGGCGGGCGCCAGAGAGTGCTGAGAGGCAGCCGTGGGGCAGCACGGGACCGGGGCTGTGATCACCCACCACCGCAACCAGCAGCCAGGCGAAAAGGATGCCACGCCCCGGGAGCCACGCCACCTCCCGGCTTATTACTGTGGCTGCCAAGTCGACGACTGGCAGCCATTACCCAGCACCGTGATGTGATAGCGTGAGAAGGGTAGTGCAGTGAATGCGTTACATTTTGCGAATATGTATTGGTACAGTGGTCCCCAACCTTTTTTTTGCACCACAGACCGGTGTGACGTGTGGCAGAAAATGACAGTAAATATAACATAACACGCTGGGGCTACGCCATGAGGTATGATGCTCTCAGTGCAATCGCTTCTGTAGTCTCATTTGCTAGCTTTTAGCCACATATTATTTAGAACTGACTTGGTTCTAGGCTCCTCCTCTGGCTCAGCAGGTGGCCTTTTCCCCGTAAAAAAGACTGTCCAAAGACGTCACCGCCCACAGCAGCTAATGTTACTGTTTACATTGACTGACATTGGGCTGCTAAAGGTGTGTAAACACCCCAGTAATGGCGGCCAACAACTAAAGGGCGACGTACACGGATCTCTACTCGGATTAGTTAATCGAATAGACAGACATATCGATGTGCCAGGAGGCACAGGCCAGATTGTGGTCGTTATCAAATTATTTATTATTTCTCTGTGGCCGGGTTGCAAACAGACTATGGACTGGTACCGGTCCCTGGCCCGGTGGTTGGGGATGACTGTATTAGTGCATAATGGTTGTATATCCTCATCCTCATCTTCTAGTGCTGCACTAGGACCTTTGAGCAGTACTACAGCTCTGAATATTGTTTGTGCAGTTTACATGTTTTCCTTGTCCATTTGTGGGTTTTCTTTCCACATCCCAAAATCATGTTCATCCATGTGAAGTCAGTATGCATCTCGCCCAATCTTCTGATATGCTTGCAAGCATGACCAGGAATGGAGTTGTTATTTACTGAAACTGCTGATAGTTAGTTTTGCCTCAGATAATCATTGACTTTTAACTGACTGGCAGCAAGGCTCATGGCCTATTTTGCAAGATCTGCATGATGAGTTAATCACCAAAAACATTCAAGACACAGGTCCTTATTTGTATATAAGGAAGTTTAGCGTGCATTTACATCTACACGGCTTGTTCTGTAACTAAATGCACCCACAATTTTCTGAAATTAATACTGCGCAGAATTGATCTCTTGCCTCCAGTCTTCATTTAACAATCCAGTCTAGCCGTCTCACCTGAATTGAAAACAAACACGCAGAGGACTTGACCTGGAAGACTACCTACAACACATGCTAAGCTAACGGAAGCCTTTAAAATGTCCATAGGTGTTAGCAGAGTGTTACCAACCTCTCAGTTAGGATAAGCTTCAACTCCTAATGAATGAATATACAGTGGGGCAAATAAGTATTTAGGCAACCACTAACTGTGCAAGTTCCCCCGCTTCAAAATATTAGAGAGGCCTCTAATTGTTAACATGGGTAAACCTCAACCATGAGAGCCAGAATGTGGGAAAAAAACAGAAAACAGAAAATCACATTGTTTGATTTTTAAAGAATTTATTTGCAAATCATGGTGGAAAATAAGTATTTGGTCATTACCAAAAGTTCATCTCAATACTTTGTTATGTACCCTTTGCTGGCAATAACGGAGGCCAAACGTTTTCTGTAACTCTTCACAAGCTTTTCACACACTGTTGCTGGTATTTTGGCACATTCCTCCATGCAGATCTCCTCTAAAGCAGTGATGTTTTGGGGCTGTCGTTGGGCAACATGGACTTTCAGCTCCCTCCACAGATTTTCTATGGGGTTGAGATCTGGAAACTGGCTAGGCCACTCCAGGACCTTGAAATGCTTCTTACGAAGCCACTCCTTTGTTGCCCTGGCTGTGTGTTTGGGATCATTGTCGTGCTGAAAGACCCAGCCACGTCTCATCTTCAATGCCCTTGCTGATGGAAGGAGATTGTCACTCAAAATCTCTCGATACATGGCCCCATTCATTCTTTCCTTTACACAGATCAGTCGTCCTGGTCCCTTTGCAGAAAATCAGCCCCAAAGCATGATGTTTCCACCCCCATGCTTCACAGTGGGTATGGTGCAATTCAGTATTCTTTTTCCTCCAAACACGAGAACCTGTGTTTCTACCAAAAAGTTCTATTTTGGTTTCATCTGTCCATAACATATTCTCACAGTCTTCTTCTTGATCATCCAAATGCTCTCTAGCAAACCGCAGACGGGCCTGGACGTGTACTGGCTTCAGCAGAGGGACACGTCTGGCAGTGCAGGATTTGAGTCCCTGGCGGCGCATTGTGTTACTGATAGTAGCCTTTTGTTACTGTGGTCCCAGCTCTCTGTGGGTCATTCACTAGGTCACCCCGTGTGGTTCTGGGATTTTTGCTCACCGTTCCTGTTATCATTTTGACGCCACGGGGTGAGATCTTGCATGGAGCCCCAGATCGAGAGAGATTATCAGTTGTCAGGAAATGCGTGGGCAGGCAGGTTGTGTGGATCCAAATGCAGGGAATCAATAATGCAAGGCAGGTGGCAGAGAACTCAAAAAAGGTTTTAATTATAACTAACAAAAAGCACAAAGCACAACCAAAAGGACTGGGGATCAAAAAGGCAAGGTTCAAACAAAACTTACTTTATCGGAGGGACTAATACACGAGGGCTTGGACAGGACTTCGACATCTAAATTGACATTAACCTAGACAATGACGCAACAAGGAGTGAAAAGAAACTGGGAGCTTATATACACACACAGACGAAGGGTAACGACACAACGAGGAACAGGTGAGCACAGGATGATGCAGCTTGGAGGATACACTGGGAGGAGGCACAACAGGTGAAATCAATGGGCAATCATAGGGACAAGTCACACTAGGAGAAAACCAACACAAAACCTAACATCAGTGGTCTTGTATGTCTTCCATTTTCTAATAATTGCTCCCACAGTTGATTTCTTTACACCAAGCGTTTTAGCTATTGCAGATTCAGTCTTCCCAGCCTGCTGCAGGTCTACAATTTTGACTATGGTGTCCTTCGACAGCTCTTTGGTCTTAGCCATAGTGGAGTTTGGAGTGAGACTGAGATTGCGGACAGGTGTCTTTTATGCCGATAATGCCGAGTTAAAACAGGTGCAATTAATACAGGTAACAAATGGAGCCTCGTTAGACCTCGTTAGAAGAAGTGAGACCGCTTTGACAGCCAGAAATCTTGCTTGTTTGTAGGTGACCAAATACTTAATTTCCCACTCTAATTTGGAAATAAATTCTTTAAAAATCAAACAATTTGATTTTCTGTTTTTTTTCCTCCCACATTCTGTCTCTCATGGTTGAGGTTTAACCATGTTGACAATTACAGGCCTCTGTAATCTTTTCAAGTAGGAGAACTTGCACAGTTGGTGGTTGACTAAATACTTATTTGCCCCACTGTATTTTCAAATATTTACTAGTAATTCATGATCTTGTTGTGGTTTATATTAGATCCTTTCTGTGGATGTTATGCATGTAGTAAGCTGACAGTCTTTGGGACCATATTTTCTGAGAGACAGCGAGAACCAAAAGTGGTTTTTGCCATGTGACAAAAATATTTTGCCACATGGCAAAACAAAAATTTCCACATGGCAAAACAAAAATTTCCACATGGCAAAACAAAAATTTCCACATGGCAAAAAAAATGCCACATGGCAAAAAAAAAAAAAAAAATGCCACATGGCATAAAAAAAAAATTGCCACATGGCAAAAATAGAAATTCCACATGGCAAAAAAAATGCCACATGGCAAAAATAGAAATTCCACATGGCAAAAAAAATGCCACATGGCAAAAATTTTTTTGCCTCTTGGCAAAAAAAAAAAATGCCACATGGCAAAAAAAAAATTGCCACATGGCAAAAAAAATGCCACATGGCAAAAACATTTTTGCCACATGGCAAAAACATTTTTGCCTCATGGCAAAAAAAATTGCCACATGACAAAAAAAAAAAATTGTCACATGGCAAAAAAAATGCCACATGGCAAAAATAAAAATGCCACATGGCAAAAACATTTTTGCCACATGGCATAAAAAATTTGCCACATGGCAAAAACCACTTTTGGTTTTCGGCCCTGCTGTATTTTCTTGTCCTCCTTCAAAAAAATAAAAAGGCTGCACTTTAGCTTAAGCTGCAGTTGGGTGCCGCCACCTCACTAAACCACACTAATCTTGACACCTGTGACTAAAGTGGCCTCCGAGTGCCTTAAAGCTCCCTGAACACTATTTGTACTCACACAAATGCACAAACGCTAACACACCCTTTGGGGATGAACGCTTCATATTTGGAAAGCTCAAAATTACATAAAGTGGAACATTATGTAATTCCAAGCTGTCAACATGGACAGAGGAAACCAAGACAAACGTCCAGACGCTTGTGTTCAAAATAAAGGGGAATTAATGAGCCAACTGTGAGGCCGTTATCGCATTTCATTGACGTACTGTGGCAAACACTCAATATTATCAGAAGACAGCAGCTCCACACGACCATTAAAGTACAAAGATAGGCGTCTTGTTTGTTTCCAATATTAGACTTGGATTTTTAAAGAACGATAAGACGTTCATTTTTCTAAATATAACGTGAAGTGATGAGATATTGCTCAGAAGCGTAGAGGCGTGCTGACTCAAGCCACCCTGCAGCTTATTCATGACAAATTAGAGGAGTCTATTTGGTCAGTCGTCCTTCAACAGTGCCCATTAAACTCTATGCAACCTTTCTAATTGACTGCGCTGAATTCCTTCTGGCTCCTGCGTTGCTCACGTGTTCTTGTCGCTTTTCAGGCAAAGACCTTCTTTCCCTGAACCTCCTGGTTTGGTGTATATCAGCAAATGCCAAAATAATAGTTACAGTGGGGTAAATAAGTATTTAGTCAACCACTAATTGTGCAAGTTCTCCCACTTGAAAATATTAGAGAGGCCTGTAATTGTCAACATGGGTAAACCTCAACCATGAGAGACAGAATGTGGGGGAAAAAAACCCAGAAAATCACAGTTTGATTTTTAAAGAATTTATTTGCGAATCATGGTGGAAAATAAGTATTTGGTCAATACCTAAAGTTCATCTCAATACTTTGTTATGTAACCTTTGTTGACAATTACGGAGCCCAAACGTTTTCTGTAACTCTTCACAAGCTTTTCACACACTGTTGCTGGTATTTTGGTCCATTCCTCCATGCAGATCTCCTCTAGAGCAGTGATGTTTTGGGGCTGTCGTTGGGCAACGCGTACTTTCTACTTGGCCCATTCCTCGGTTCCTAGGTTTGGGCTCAACATTGGTAAGACAATATAACAGCATAACCTGCATGTACAGTGGGGGAAAATAAGTATTTAGTCAACCACTAATTGTGCAAGTGCTCCCACTTGAAAATATTAGAAAGGCCTGTAATTGTCAACATGGGTAAACCTCAACCACGAGAGACAGAATGTGGGGGAAAAAAAACAGAAAATTACATTGTTTGATTTGCAAACAATTTATTTGCAAATCATGGTGGAAAATAAGTATTTGGTCAATACCAAAAGTTCATCTCAGTACTTTGTTATTTACCCTTTGTTGCCAATAACAGAGGCCAAACGTTTTTTGTAACTCTTCACAAACGTTTCACACACTTTTGCTGGTATTTTGGCCCATTCCTCCATGCAGATCTCCTCTAGAGCAGTGATGTTTTGGGGCTGTCGTTGGGCAACGCGTACTTTCTACTCCCTCCTCACCCCTTGGCGTCAAAATGATAACAAGAACGGTGAGCAAAAATCCTAGAACCACACGGGGGGGACCTAGTGAATGACCTACAGAGAGCTGGGACAACAGTAACAAAGGCTACTATCAGTAACACAATGCGCCGCCAGGGACTCAAATCCTGCACTGCCAGACGTGTCCCCCTGCTGAAGAAAGTACACGTCCAGGCCCGTCTGCGGTTCGCTAGAGAGCATTTGGATGATCCAGAAGAGGACTGGGAGAATGTGTTATGGTCTGATGAAACCAAAATAGAAATTTTTGGTATTAACACAGGTTCTCGTGTTTGGAAGAGAAAGAATACCGTAATTTCCCGAATACAACGCGCACTTTTTTTCCCCAAACTCAACTTTTTGGTTCAGAAACACAGGTTCTCGTGTTTGGAGGAAAAAGAATACTGAATTGCACCATACCCACTGTGAAGCATGGGGGTGGAAACATCATGCTTTGGGGCTGATTTTCTGCAAAGGGACCAGGACGACTGATCTGTGTAAAGGAAAGAATGAATGGGGCCATGTATCGAGAGATTTTGAGAGAAAATCTCCTTCCATCAGCAAGGGCATTGAAGATGAGACGTGGCTGGGTCTTTCAGGATGACACTGATCCCAAACACACAGCCAGGGCAACAAAGGAGTGGCTTCGTAAGAAGCATTTCAAGGTCCTGGAGTGGACCTAGCCAGTCTCCAGATCTCAACCCCATAGAAAATTTGTGGAGGGAGTTGAAAGTCTGTGTTGCCCAACGACAGCCCCAAAACATCACTGCTCTAGAGGAGATCTGCATGGAGGAATTGGTCAAAATACCAGCAACAGTGTATGAACAGTGTATCAAAAGCTTGTGAAGAGTTACAGAAAACGTTTGGCCTCAAAGGGTACATAACAAAGTATTGAGATGAACTTTTGGTATTGACCAAATACTTATTTTCCACCATGATTTACAAATAAATTCTTTAAAAATCAAACAATGTGATTTTCTGGTTGTTGTTTTTTTCCACATTCTGTCTCTCATGGTTGAGGTTTACCCATGTTGACAATTACAGGCCTCTCTAATATTTTCAAGTGGGAGAACTTGCACAATTAGTGGTTGGCTAAATACTTATTTGCCCCACTGTAAATATGGGTAATGATTGATCTTTGTTTTTGGACATGACTTTCCCCTTTGATGCTGACGGTCGTTTCCATATCAAGGATACTCGATCACCAAATGCAAATGTAGTTGAAGTCGAAGCATGGGAAGGGTATGAAATATTATTTACTTGACTTCATATACAATATTTCAATTCTAACTAGAGTTCAATTTCTCTGCCTGAAGCGCTCCAAAACGAGCAGGGCGGCGATTCAAAAACACGCCGTGTCTCATCAGCGCACTCATTATGAACAGAGGACGTGAATACACAACACGAGAAGCCTTAGTACAAGCTAGACATGACTGGAATAGACAAAACAAGTACATTCAAGGGGAAAAGGGGCCTGGAGCCCTGTCAGGTTAGCTGCTGAGCAAGGGCCACGCATAAATCTTGCTCATTGAAATGTTGTGGCGGCACTCAGCTCTAATGGTTTTCTCTCCGTGTGGATACCTTCCCGAGGCCGTGACTGACAACAGACCGCACTCCCCCACATATTGGGATGAAACGGTTCTTCGATATGATTCAACACATCTGTGTGCTTAAAAGCCTCCTCGTGTGACTCAACGCGTGGCCCGCACTCCAGCAGACACACGGCGCACTCGCCGCGTCTCGTTCCAGATCCCCTTACATCTCCTCAGAGGGGGTTAAGCATCATTGAGATCAGCCGTTGCCAAAACGATGGCGACTCCATTTTTACTGGGTCGCCAGCTGGCAGAGTAAAACATGGAATTCAAGATTTTCGTACTCGTACAAAAACGTGCAGCGACGTGGAGAGATTGTACATGAGTAAAATCCCATTCAGTTTTTTTTGCAAACGGCACTTTGCCTGGCAATAGAACTCCCCTGCCCCAGAATCCAAAATGGTACGCTCCCATCATCTTACTTTATCCTCCATGTCCCACATTAGTGGTATTGATTTAGGCTCGCTGTTTACATAGTCTTATGTTGTGATTTCACGACAAGATGCTTGATCACACCGGGGCTTAACTGCTTGTTGCAAGAGAGAAATGTGGATTTGTGCAGTGAATTCAAGCCATTACTTCTAGTAAGCGCACACGGTGCTAATTGCTATGATTTGGTCAGTCGTGCTCAGCGTGCTAAGTGTTTTTTAGCATTAATGCTGCATGCCTCGAATTCGACTCTTCCGCGGCAGCTCGTCCATCCCCTCCGTCGTCTGGGCCTATCACGTCGTCAAACCATCGCGTAGGGCCACCAACTGTTGAAATTCGCCCCCCCGGCCAAGACGCACCCGGGAACAGCGACAGCCAAAACAAGTGCCGCTCGGCTGACGCTGCCCCCGCGCGTGCCAACCGGGAAGGCAGAACTTTGCGCGTCCTCTTATTTTAACTCTTTGTACTGACTCCATGTTTCAAAAGCTTGAAGAACACTCACCGAAAACAGGTTGACAATTTATTCGTCGACAATGGTAAAAACAAGGCAAAAACAGACGACGGAGGGACAATTCTGGATCCAAAACAAGGCTACATGTTTCCGAGCAGAAAAAAATCTGTGTTATCTCAGTGTCCAGTCTTTTTAAAGTCTTTGCTGACACGGGTCATGTCGAAGGTGGGTCTGGGCGTTGCTTTTGTGTTTTCCCGTTGGTGGCCGGTTTTAGGCGGCTTAGGTTTGTGCGCGGATTGGGATGCCCGCTATCAACTTTGCTGTCCGGGCTGGTTGTGCTTGTTTTAGGACAAAGCGCTTTGTCCTTGGAGTTTGCTGGGAGAGCTGATTGCATGAGTTGGTGCGTCAATCTTGTGATAAGACGGCATTGTGTATCTCTTCTATTTCTTCTCATTAAACTATGGTGTGCTATTTATTTTATATTAGTAGTGTAGTCCTACCGTAAATATGAAAAATGATACTATTTCCTGATTAATTATATTACGTGTGTTAGAGTAATGCAAACAGTTAGACGGTGCCTACGAGAACCTGTACCATATGTATGTGTTAGACTATATATGTGTTAGACTAATGCAAACAATTATATGGTGCGTGCGATGACGATATCTTTTCCCCTTCAAGAACAGTCCAAGTTTGAGTTTGGATTCACGGAGTTTATATTTTTAACAGTGTTGTCGTTACCGTAATCTGATTACTTTCTTTCAGTAAGGAGTAATCTAACGCGTTCATTTTTACAAACCCCTTCTAGGCCTCATGTCTTCAGTGTGACACCTCCATGCTACAGACAGCCACATCTGCTGTTCAAGGCACTCAATTATTAGTTGTGATGCAAACGCAACCAGAGAAATGAGCCGCATCGTCATCAAGTGTTTTGAAGCCACTAAATGTGGCGACCTTGGAGATTTGGCTCCTGAAAACAGTCAATCTCTTGAGGACATGAGTCACACCTTCAACTGGAACACTTTGGAGTGCACTCAAACACAACCATGAGATGTTTGCACATCTTTCTGCCAGTAAAATCTTAGGTTCATCAAATTGTTACATTAACTGGTACTTGTTGAGGGGGGAAAAAAACAATACGTTGCAAATTTGCTTGACCTTTTAGGCACTCCGCATTGACCACAATTTTCAGACTATAAGCCACCACTTTTTTCCCCTCATTTTGAACCGGCTTATACAGTTGTGGTCAAAAGTTTACATACACTTGTGAAGAACCTAATGTCATGGCTCTTTTGAGTTTCCAGTTATTTCTACAACTCTGATTTTTCTCCGATAGAGTGATTGATAGATGACAGATACTTCTTTGTCACAAAAAACATTCATGAAGTTTGGTTCTTTTATGACTTTATTATAGGTTAACAGAAAAAGTAATCAAATCTGCTGGGTCAAAAATATACATACATGGATCTGAAAAAGCAAATCATTGACTTGAACAAGTCAGGAAAGTCACTTGGAGCCATTTCAAAGCAGCTGCAGGTCCCAAGAGCAAAAGTGCAAACAATTGTTTGTAAGTATAAAGTGCATGGCACTGTTTTGTCACTGCCACCATCAGGAAGAAAACGCAAGCTATCACCTGCTGCTGAGAGAAAATTGGTCTGGAGGGTGAAGATTCAACCGAGAATCACCAAAAAGCAGATCTGCCAAGAATTAGAAGCTGCTGGAACACAGGTGTCAGTGTCCACAGTCAAGCATGTTTTGCATCTCCATGGACTGAGAGGCTGCCGTGCAAGAGGGAAGCCCTTGCTCCAAAAGCGGCACCTTAAGGCTCGACTGAAGTTTGCTACTGATCACATGGACAAAGATAAGACCTTCTGGAGGAAAGTTCTGTGGTCAGACGAAACAAAAATCCAGCTGTTTGGCCACAATGCCCAGCAATATGTTTGGAGGAGAAAAGGTGAAGCCTTTAACCCCAAGTACACCATGCCTACCGTCAAGCACGGTGGTAGTAGTATTATGCTGTGGGGCTGTTTTGCTGCCAATGGAACTGGTGCTTTACAGAGAGTAAATGGGATAATGAAGGAGGATTACCTTCAAATTCTTCAAGATAACCTAACATCATCAGCCCAAAGATTGGGTCTTGGGCGCAGTTGGGTGTTCCAACAGAACAATGACCCCAAACTAGGGCTGTCAAACGATTCAAATTTTAAATCGAGTTAATTACAGCTTAAAAATGAATTAATCGTAATTAATCGCAATTCAAACCATCTATAAAATATGCCATATTTTTCTGTAAATTATATATATATTCTGTAAAATAAATTGTTGGAATGGAAAGATAAGACACAAGATGGATATATCCATTCAACATACGGTACATAAGGACTGTAGTGGGCATTTCACTCTACTGTCATTTAAATCTGTCTATGCTGTCCTCACGCCGAAGCGTCTACTTTTTCCAAAGCTAGACAGCTAGTGAACGACGCCTTAATAATCAGACTTCTTCCTTTTTCATCTGATTTATTAATAAAATGGCCTCAAACCATTGTCCTCTTTAGACCGTCGTAAAGCTACAAAAAAAAGTACACAAGCATTGCATTAGCAACCACGTTAGCTTAGCACGCTATACAGGTTCACTAAACATAAACAAAAAGTGTCTCATACAAAAAACATAACATTTCGCTTACTAACATAATATGTACATTCTTTACAACAACCATACTTACTGACAAATCTTGTCCAAGGATCATATAAGCACAACATTACAACGTAGGCATCAGCCCCAGACGTCGTGCAGCCATATTGAACTGGCAAGAAGACAATAAACCATGTCGCAAAGCAACCACAAGAGTTCGCTGTTAGACAGCACAAAAAGCCTTGCTGTAAAACTTACCAAAAGGCAGAATACTGTCTGAGCGGGACATGTGCGTTAATTGCGTCAAATATTTTAACGTGATTAATTTAAATAATTAATTATCGCGCGTTAACGCGATAATTTTGACAGCCCTAAACACACATCAAAAGTGGTAATGGAATGGCTAAATCAGGCTAGATTTAAGGTTTTCGAATGGCCTTCCCAAAGTCCCCATTGAGAACTTGTGGACAATGCTGAAGAAACAAGTCCATGTCAGAAAGCCATTAAATTTATCTGAACTGCACCAATTCTGTCAAGAGGAGTGGTCAAAGATTCAACCAGAAGCTTGCCAGAAGCTTGTGGATGGCTACCAAAAGCGCCTAATTGAAGTGAAAATGGCCAAGGGACATGTTACCAAATATTAGCGCTGCTGTATGTATATTTTTGACCTAGCAGATTTGATCACTTTTTTCTGTTCACCCAAAATAAAGTCATAAAAGAACCAAACTTCATGAGTGTTTTTTGTGACAAAGAAGTATCTGTTCCAATCACTCTATCAGAGAAAAATCAGAGTTGTAGAAATAACTGGAAACTCAAGAGAGCCATGACATTATGTTCTTCACAAGTGTATGTAAACTTTTGACCACAACTGTATATACTGTATGCGGCTTATTTGTGAATTTATTTGGGTTAATAGGTAACATTAAATTTGACAGCGGTGTCATACAACTGTCATAAGATCATCATAATCATGACATGACACTATCATGGGCATTAATGAATGCTTATGACAGATGTCATTAAGTGTCATCCGGCAAATTATGTCACTAACTCCATTTATGTGCAGCTCCGATCGTTTACATCCATTCAAAAGTGAGATCATTTGCCGGATGACAAAAAATGACATCCGTCATAAGCATTCATTAATGCCCATGACAATGTCATGTCATAATTATGATGGTCCTATGACAGCCTTATGGCGCCACTGTCAAATTAAGTGTTACCAAATACCCTAACTAGCAATTAATGAAACAACTAGAACAGTAACTGAAGAAATAATTAGCACAGAACATGAATATGGTGTTCTTCGGATGCAATTGAGTATTCTTTCTCCTCCAAACACGAGAACCTGTGTTTCTACCAAAAAGTTTGATTTTGGTTTCATCTGCCCAAAACACATTCTCCCAGTCCTCTTCTGGATCATCCAAATTATCAGGAAATGCGGGCAGGCAGGTGGACCCATATGCAGGGAAAGGGAGGCGAGGCAGATGAATGGTGCAAATAAAGTACAAAACAAAGGCTGTGGTGATCCCAAGAAAGCACAGAGGCAAACAAAATTGTCACTAACAAAAGACTGGTTTTAAAAAAACTTACTTGGAACATGAGGGCTTGGATTGACATCGACTTTGACATTGACATAGACAATGACGCAACAAGGAGTGAAAAGAAAACGGGAGCTTATATACACACACGCAGACAAGGGGTAACGAGACAATGAGGAACAGCTGGGCAACACATGAGGATGCAGATTGGAGGATACACTAGGAGCAGGTACAACAGGTGAAATCAATGGGCAATCACAGGGACAAGTCACACTAGGAGAAAACCAACACAAAATCTAACACAAATCCTCTCTAGCGAACCGCAGACAGGCCTGGATGTGTACTGGCTTCAGCAGAGGGACACGTCTGGCAGTGCAGGATTTGAGTCCCTGGCGGCACATTGTGTTACTGATAGTAGCCTTTGGTACTGTGGTCCCAGCTCTCTGTAGGTCATTCACTAGGTCCCCCCGTGTGGTTCTGGAATTTTTGCTCACCGTTCTTGTTATCATTTTGACGCCATGGGGTGAGATCTTGCATGGAGCCCCAGATTGAGGCAGATTATCAGTGGTCTTGTATGTCTTCCATTTTCTAATAATTGCTCCCACAGTTGATTTCTTTACACCAAGCAAAGAGTGAAGAGTTACAGAAAACGCTTTGCCTTCGTTATTGCCGACAAAGGGTACATAATAAAGTATTGAGATGAACTTTTGGTATTGACCATATACCATAATTTTCGCACTATAAGGCGCACCTGACTATAAGCCGCTACCCATCAAAGTTGACACGAAAACGATATTTGTTCATAGATAGGCCGCATTGAGTCTAAGCCGAAGCTGTCCTCACTGTACTATGGGATATTTATACCAAAAGATATTAACCGGTAACACTTTATTTGACAGCGGCATTATACCCCTGTCATAAGACCAAATGAACCGCCATGAAGCTTTGAACCTATTGGCTGCAAAGCTTCATTGCTTTAAGAAGCTTCATTTGGCCATCACTGCTTCCTTGGGGGAGAAAGTCAACCTCTGCTGTCAACACTGTTGTTGTCCAATATGCCTCCTAGCATGCATAACAGTGGTACAGATGTAAATTACTATCAAAATTCATGTTTGTGCTAATTATTTCTTCGGTTACTGTTCCAGTTGTTTCATTCATTGCTAGTTATGGTATTTGGTAACACTTATTTGACAGTGGTGCCATAATACTGTCATTAGGCAATCAGAATTATGACATGATGCTGTCATGAGCATTAATGAATGCTTATAACAGATGTCATTTAGTGTTATCCGGCAAATGATCTCACTTTTGAATGGATGTAAAAGATCTGAGCTGGACATAAATCGATTTAGTGACATTTGCTGGATGAGACTTAATGACATCTGTCATAAGCATTCAGTAAAGCCCCAGATAGTGTCATGTCATAATTATGACGCCGCTGTCAAATAAAGTGTTACCGATTAACCCAAAATAATCAACAAATAAGCCGTGCTGGACTATAAGCCGCAGGATTCAAAATGAAGGAAAAAAAGTAACGGCTTATAGACCGAAAATTACGATACTTATTTTCCACCATGATTTGCAAATAAATTCTTTAAAAATCAAACAATTTGATTTTCCCGTTTTTTTTTTGTTTTTTTCCCCCATATTCTGTCTCTCATGGTTGAGGTTTACCCATGTTGACAATTACAGGCCTTTTTAATCTTGTCAAGTACAAGAACTTGCACAATTGGTGGTTGACTAAATACTTATTTGCCCCACTGTACACATTCCCGCCAGTGACGTGACAGCTATGAACGTATTTATCTTTTTTTTTTTTTTGGAATGGGTCATATTTTCCCTTGAACCAAAATTCCAAAAAGTACAACTCTGCGCATTTAACACGGCTGTGCAGACGGCATCTCCAGGCATCGACTCTTGTTCTTTTTCTTTCTTACAGGGAACAATGCCACTTTCCCTATACTTAAATCAGTTCTGTTCACATGGGTTAACCGTCAAGTACCAGAACACTGATATTTATTTCTTTTAGCACACTTCGATGTCCCCAGTCTAGTTGCTATGGAGACACAACAGACTTAACGCTTCACTTTGACGTTTTAAAGTGCCCCTAGTGAGGACAGAACAGGGTATTGTTATTTATTAACCGCACTGTGTCTTCGTCATCCTTCTTCAGAATGACTTTGTATGCTTGTAGCACAAAATGCGGGGTGACGGCGCATATATTGGCACGGCACCTGCTTTTTGAATCCAACATTTTAAAAATAGAACACCTTGCCCTTTTTGTCGTGACCGCGGGTCATATGGCACATATCATTATAGGTGGAGGAGAGAGGAAAGGCGGACAGTTTTAGGGGGTTTCGAGAGATGAAAGTGCTGTCGCTATCGTTATTAAGTCTTATTACAGCTGTATTTGTAGTAGGTGTCTTTCAAAGGCGTAGTTTGGTCTCAACATTGGTAGAAAACTTTCAGAATAACTGTCTGGATTTTATTAGCAAATATATATTGCAATATTTGAACATGACTTACATTCTATTAACATACACAATAAATAAGGGCTGTCAAACGATTAAAATTTTTAATCGAGTTAATCACAGCTTAAAAATTAATCGTAATTAATCGCATATCAAACCATTGATAAAATATGCCATATTTTTCTGTAAATTATTGTTGGAATGGAAAGATAAGACACAAGTGCCTTGCAAAAGTATTCACCCCCCTTGAATCTTGCAACCTTTCGCCACATTTTAGGCTTCAAACATAAAGATATGAAATTTAATTTTATTGTCAAGAATCAACAACAAGTGGGACACAATCGTGAAGTGGAACAACATTTATTGGAATATTTAAACTTTTTTATCAAATAAAAAACTAAAAAGTGGGGCATGCAATATTATTCGGCCCCTTTACTTTCAGTGCAGCAAACTCACTCCAGAAGTTCAGTGAGGATCTCTGAATGATCCAATGTTGTCCTAAATGACCGATGATGATAAATAGAATCCACCTGTGTGTAATCACGTCTCCGTATAAATGCACCTGCTCTGTGATAGTCTCAGGGTTCTGTTTAAAGTGCAGAGAGCATTATGATAACCAAGGAACACACCAGGCAGGTCCGAGATACTGTTGTGGAGAAGTTTAAAGCCGGATTTGGATACAAAAAGATTTCCCAAGCGTTAAACATCTCAAGGAGCACTGTGCAAGCCATCATATTGAAATGGAAGGAGCATCAGACCACTGCAAATCTACCAAGACCCGGCCGTCCTTCCAAACTTTCTTCTCAAACAAGGAGAAAACTGATCAGAGATGCAGCCAAGAGGCCCATGATCACTCTGGATGAACTGCAGAGATCTACAGCTGAGGTGGGAGAGTCTGTCCATAGGACAACAATCAGTCGTACACTGCACAAATCTGGCCTTTATGGAAGAGTGGCAAGAAGAAAGCCATTTCTCAAAGATATCCATAAAAAGTCTCGTTTAAAGTTTGCCACAAGCCACCTGGGAGACACACCAAACATGTGGAAGAAGGTGCTCTGGTCAGATGAAACCAAAATTGAACTTTTTGGCCACAATGCAAAACGATATGTTTGGCGTAAAAGCAACACAGCTCATCACCCTGAACACACCATCCCCACTGTCAAACATGGTGGTGGCAGTATCATGGTTTGGGCCTGCTTTTCTTCAGCAGGGACAGGGAAGATGGTTAAAATTGACGGAAAGATGGATGCAGCCAAATGCAGGAACATTCTGGAAGAAAACCTGTTGGTATCTGCACAAGACCTGAGACTGGGACGGAGATTTATCTTCCAACAGGACAATGATCCAAAACATAAAGCCAAATCTACAATGGAATGGTTCAAAAATAAACATATCCAGGTGTTAGAATGGCCAAGTCAAAGTCCAGACCTGAATCCAATGGAGAATCTGTGGAAAGAGCTGAAGACTGCTGTTCACAAACACTCTCCATCCAACCTCACTGAGCTCGAGCTGTTTTGCAAGGAAGAATGGGCAAGAATGTCAGTCTCTCGATGTGCAAAACTGATAGAAACATACCCCAAGCGACTTGCAGCTGTAATTGGAGCAAAAGGTGGCGCTACAAAGTATGAACGCAAGGGGGCCGAATAATATTGCACGCCCCACTTTTCAGTTTTTTATTTGTTAAAAAAGTTTAAATTATCCAATAAATTTTGTTCCACTTCACAACTGTGTCCCACTTGTTGTTGATTCTTGACAAAAAATTTAAATTTTATATCTTTATGTTTGAAGCCTGAAATGTGGCGAAAGGTTGCAAGGTTCAAGGGGGCCGGATACTTTTGCAAGGCACTGTATACATTCAACATACTGTACATAATTACTGTATTTGTTTTATTATAACAATAAATCAACAAGATGGCATTAACATTAACATTCTGTTAAAGCGATCCATGGATAGAAAGACTTGTAGTTCTTAAAAGATAAATGTTAGTACAAGTTATAGAAATTTTATAATAAAACCACTCTTAATGTTTTCGTTTTAATAAAATTTTTTAAATTCTGGAGCAAAAAATAAACTAGTAGCTCGCCATTGTTGATGTCAATAATTACACAATGCTCATTGTGCTTAAACCCATAAATTCAGTCACACCAAAGCGCCAAAAGAGGGAGACAAAAAACACAAGTAGCAAGTGCACATGTCACTGTGCTGTCATTTTAATCTGTTTGAGCGGGACATGAGCGTTAATTCCGTCAAATATTTTAACGGTAATAATTTAAAAAATTAATTACCGCCCGTTAACTTGATATTTTTGAAAGCCCTACAATAAATACAAACTTTTTGATAATCACTTAACTATCCAGTAACGCAAAAAAAATAAATAAATAAAAAACTTAAGATGGCTCAAATTAACTGACTAAATAAAGAAATTAAAGTGCGTACGACATGAGAAAAAAAGTGTTAAATATGAGAATATACGAATTAGAATCATATTTTGAGACAATTCGACTATATGCAACAATTTAGCAAAGCGCAGCTGACGAGAAATTAGTCTTTTAATCTGCCGGTTAGCCACGCCTACCATTATTGGGCTTTAGCGTCCCCAACAGATGGATGACGTCAGTGGAATCACGATTTCATCTGATTTAGTATGCAGCCCATTGAGGGGGAATTATTCAGAACGAGGAAAACGTGACGAAGAGAGCCGCAAAATGTCATCGTTTCAGTCTTCTATTTCAATATTTTTACAGGATATTCTTTTTATCCAAGTATTTTTCCCCAACAGCTAAATAAATGGCTTGAGAAGGACCAGTCAGCCCGCCGAGGGGAAACTAATCACAACGAGGAAAACGTGACAAAGAGAGCCGCAAAATGTCATCGTTTCAGTCTCTCTACTCCAATATTTTTACAGGATATTCTTTTTATCCAAGTATTTTCCCCAATTGCTAAATAAATGGCATGGTCATGACAAATAACAGTCTTGTGCTAAATGGAATATGAAATAATAAAAATGCACTTATTGGCAAAATGACTCCATAATGATCAAAACTGTCGACTTCACCTTTACTTTCGCACCCCCCGAACGATATTTTATGCCACCTAAATCGGGCTTATGTCATTTCCCTTCCTCGGCTTCGGAAAATGTAAACAAACCAAGAGGTGTGACAGCTAGCTGACATGCTAACCCGAACCGAGTGATGTTTCAAAGTCTTCGAAGCGGAAAATCACACATAACTAGCCCGGATCATTTCACATGACCACTGGGTTGTCGATTGTCTTTGCTGATCGGCAAACCACCCGGCGGAAAGCAATTTACAGCTCGTTCACCTGCTACTATGGACAGGAGAGCTCGCCGGGAAGCAGCTGGACAATGACCGCTGAACATTTACATGCCAATCCATGATCAAACATAAGTAATCCTTTATTTAAAGAAAGTTTGTAGTGTTTACTTTGTAATCGCTGTATTCACGGCTATACAAAGTTGCAATTTCTGATCGGTCGGAAAATTTGACAAAACACCGGCACTTGAAGTGGGGAATAAGTATGCTAGTAGTTAGTGGTGTCAACAATAATCGATGCGGCGATGCATCCCAATGCGGGGCATGGACTATTCGATTCGATGCGGGCAACAAGCCGAGTCGATTCAGCGCATTTTAAAATATATAAGTACTTTCAAAAATCTTCCCTGCGCAATTCCGGTGATGCAATGGATTTGGTTTCCCCTTTTGTATTATTATTCTCATGTTTCATTTTTTTACACACCGCATAACTCTGGTCAAGTTTCCCACCAACCTCGTAGAAGCCAAAATGTCTCCAGATGTCTGCTTTCAATGTCTTAGGTGCAGGAATAATCTTTCTCGCTCCCTCTTTCTCCGCTTCAGCCATTGTTATGTTATGTCCTATCTCTTAGAGCACAGGTGTCAAACCGATTCCAGAAAGGGCCTAGTGGGTGCAGGTTTGCTTTCCAACCAATGAAGAGGACACCTTTTCACCAATTACATCTTTTACATGTGTAATCAGTTAAACTTTGTCAGGTGCTGCTTGTTTCAGCAGGAAGTTCATTGGTTAAACTCTCTGCGCGTTATTGGTTGGAACAAAATCCAGCACCCACTAGGCCCTTTCTGGAATCGGTTTGACACCTGTGTCTTACAGGTTAGATCTTGTGCCCTAACCCGATTAACATTTTGGGCCGGGCCCAAAATGTTAAGTATTCACGTTCAGGTCTGGTCGGGTCAGGCCACCGTGCCGGACTAATAAATTATTTTTAAAAAATGGGATAAAACCGAGAGCAGGCTCTCTGTATTGTGCATTTGCTTGTGCACGCACATGAACGCATATTTTTTTTATTAAACTTTCCCGGCGTTATTTCGTTGTGTAAATGCTTTTATAATGATCATAAAAATATGTAGACTATTTAAACATTAAGAAAACTTGCATTTTTTTTCTGCCAACTGAGAATTCGTTACGAAGGACACTTTTATTTATGCACACTAGGCAACAGAAATGTGATCCTTTTGAATCTCCTCTGTGTGTCTGTAAAACCCAATTGTGATTAATCAAAAATATTAATTACTGTCCGTTAACGCGATAATTTTGATAGCCCTAGTTTTTTTTCATTACAAGGAAAATAAATGAAGATATTACCACCAAAGCATTTGTAATAGCAATCATTTTCTGAGAGAAATTGAGCATTATCTGACAGAATTGCAGGGGTGCCAATACTTTTGCCAGCAGTGTACATGAAATACTGCTTATAATATGAAATAAACATGCTTTCTGGTGTCTTATGCACTTAAGTGGGGCTGTCGTCAAAGGAAGCAATCATAATTATGTTTTCCCTCAAGGAAATGTAGATTTACCTCATTATATATTTCTCCTGCATTTCATAATAAATTTATTTAACAGAAAATTACTTCTAAAATCAGATGTCAGTGAAAACAGTTGAATACAAATATTTAAGAACATTTTTTAAAGAATGTTTTTGGGAAAGACTTTTGTCATTTTGAGGCAAAAAACTTAACTTCAGGTAAGAGACTTGTCCTGAAGACATACTTGGGTAAAAGTAGAAACTGAAGAACAAAAGTAAGATAAACTAGGCCTGCAAGCAGGACTGAACAGGCCCTCGCAGTTTGGCGCAACGCGGACGGCACGCAGGTCAGGGTGGTGGCAGATCGTCCCCCTCTCATCATCTCATCACAACCTAACTTGCTGGAAATTTGCCTCTTTTTGGGGGGATTAAAAATGCATTCACATGCCTAGGAGAAAAAAAACCTATTGAAGAGGGTCCTACAAAAGAGGAGGCGCCACTGAGCTGTGCAGCCATGCCCTTATTGAAAACCAAAATGAATCTGATAATTGGGCCAATTCAAGTGTGCCAAATTTCGTGGAACTGTAAACTAAGTCCAAGAAAAAAAAAGTTCTTTTAATGTCGAACAAAGGGTCGTCATGGCACAGACAGAGACGTGGACATTGGCCTTAAAATGTAGTATTACAAAAGGTCTAGTAACTACAATGACCAACCTGAAAAGAACTGGACAGGTACAAGTAAAATAAGTGACTTAATGTTGCCACTAGTTGGCGCTGCATAGTTGAAGCAAATGACCCCTACTGGACCCTTTATGGTATGACTCTCACCAATTACGGGAAGTTTGATGCAGATGTGTTGTATATCTGCCAAGTTATGACTGTTCAAAACTTGTGGTGAGACAAAATGACAACAGTCATTTCAATTTCCTGTTTGGACCCCTCTGCTTGAACCAAACCCTTAATATTTTTCATCAAGCACCTGAAAACACGTCTTAAAGTGTCTGTGACACGAAAAAGCATGTTTATTTCATAATGCGGTATTTTATGCTCTTGAATGAAATGGACCACTTGGATGTGTGAAAAAGCGATCAATATATTTTGTTTAATTTTTTGAATCCCGTGCTATGAAAACGACAGACTTCTGGCTTTAGTCTTGCATTGAGGAGGAGGGCACTGTGATGTGTACGGGAGAAGGAGTCCTCTTCACTATACAGCCGTACGGTTGTATGAGAAGGACTAAGGATTCAGCTGATTTTGCTGATTAATTCGTTTATTTTTCGCATCACGCCAGCCAAACGGCTAATTATGTGATTAATTAAAAAAAATAATTACCGCCTGTTAACGCAATAATTTTGACAGCCCTAGTATATTGTTATTGTCTCAAAATATGATTCTAATTCACATACTAATTCTATTTAAGACTCTTTTTCTCCTGTCGTACGCACTTTAAGGCTCCCCTGATGCAGGTTTGAGCTCAATTGATTTTTTTTCCCTTGGAGGAGGAGCACGTCTCGTGAAAAATGGCATTTCCTGCTCCCACTAGGGGGCGCCAGGCCTACAGTCGCGTTCAGGCTAGGATACATCGCATACATACCAAATATGAAAAAGATTGAACGTTGTATCAGGGAGTTAAGGCCGAGTTATACTTCCGCGTCAGACCTACGCCGTCAAGGAAGAACCGAGTTACGACCCTACGTCGTAGCCTGACGCGCGCCTCTCGAATTTTCTAACCTTCGCGTCACGTAGACGTGTATGACGTGGCGAAAACGGACTGTGATTGGTCCGCTCAGACTGCTGTTTCCGGTTTAGCGCGAAATCACCGCCATTGTAGAATAAAATCAAACATTATTTTCTACACGCAAAAACGGACCAAGCCGACGGGAGTATCATCGAAGAGCAAGTCTCGTCAAGACATTAAAAAAAAAAAAAAAAAAAATGGAAGAACCACCGAGATGTGTGTGTTCGGAATCGAGTGGCCACACGAAGCGGTGACCCAGTCGGCCAAAAACTGCCAACTTTTTTTTACTTTATGTCATATTTTTGGTTGGTGCACTTCATCATTTATTGTGTACATATGTTTGCTGTGAGTCTGTGACTTATTTACGTGTCACACTTCAAGTATATGAAGAATAAAGCACAGATTCGGCGTCAAAAGAGTTGTTTTGATCTTTAATTTTCAATAACAGACAGTTCACACACACGATACATCGTCAATGATTGAGAGTGCCTCGGTGGTTTTTATGATAACGTTAAAAGCAAGGCTCCCAACGCAGTTTGGGAAGTTCCATAGACGACAGAAATCTGCTATGGCTTTCCACTGACTGGTTGTAGGACATGGCAAACAAATCGGGCTGGAGGGCTTTGCAGACCTTGAACGCAGTGCTCGACGCCAGTTTGAAGCTAGCCGCCACAGCTAGCGGTCTCCACCCAAGTCTAAAACTCTCTGTGCGGCATCAAAAGTCGGCCAGACCGCCTCGAAACTGTCTTCTGGGTCGCCTGCCCCTCAACATTTGTATGTTCAATATTTATTCAGTGTTGATGAGCAGAATATTTACTTTCAAGAGTTCCATCTTGCATTATTTATTTTTTCTCCGACTAGCGGAAGTCAACAAGCATGCCCCAAAACCGTACAAACATAACGCCACATCCCTCTAGTGGCTTGGCGGTGAATTACAGAGCAACGCGTTCCCTCACCGCAGAACTATCGAATGTCGAATGACGCCGTAGTCGCTGTGCCATCGCCGCAACGCGGGAATATAACTCAGGCTTTAGTAGTAATTTTCTGAATTTTGTGTGTTGCCAAAAAAATGGCCGACTTGGGCACCCCGCCCAGGTCAGGCCCGTGAATGAAAACTCACCATTTTGATAACTTAAGATCTCATAGGTCTCATGAACAGTCTCAACAATTTTGAGGAGGATCCAACAAACTCCCGAGGCACCAAGGTCTCAAATTTGCACCCTATAAATAGATAAAAATTTCACATTTGATCCAAAATACCTTATTTCCTGTTGGATTTGGAATATGGGTGCAAGAGACTTTTAGGAGCAGTTTTGAAAAACATATCAACTGCCCCAATTTCATCACTCTACATTGAAAAAACCTAATAGGAGAAGCCTTTTTGAAAAATTCAAGGGGGCGCCACGTTTTTTGCAACGTTGCAAAATTATCTAAATTTACACAAAGCCGCATGAATGTGCAAATATTGGTAAGTTTTCAAGCATGTAAATTCTGCTGCCAGAAGTTGGCGCTACAGAGTTGATGCAAATGACCAGTAGAGGACTCTTCAGGGTAAGACTCTGACCAAGCACGGGAAGTTTAGCGCAGATATCTTGTATATCCGCTAAGTTATGATTGTTCAAAACTTGTGGTGAGACAAAATGGCTACAGTCATTTTCACTTTCCTGTTTGGACCCCTCTGCTTTAATGAAACCTTAACATTTTTCATCAGGCACCCGAACACATCATCTTAAGGCTCCCCGGATGCAGGTTTGAGCTAGATTGATATCTTTCCCTTGGAGGAGCAGCCAGTCTCATATAAAAGGGCATTTCCTGCCCCCACCAGGGGGCGCGAGGCCTAATTGCTAATATTTCAATGCAGTCGTGTTCAGGCTCGGATACCTCGGATACATGCCAGATATGACAAAGATTGAACGTTGTATCAGGGAGTTATTAGTCATTTTCTGAATTTGGTGTTTTTCCCCAAAAATGGCCGACTTTGGCATCAGCCCAGGTCAGGCCCGTGAATTAAAACTCACCATTTTTATAACTTAAAATTTCAAATGTCTCCTGAACAGTCTCACCAATTTTGAAGACGATCCAACTAACTCCCTGGGCGACACAGCCTGAAACGTGCACCCTGTAAATCGATAAAAAATTCACATTGAATCCAAAATACCCGATTTTCTGTTGGATTTGGAAAATGGGTACAAGAGACTTTTTGGAGCACTTTTGCATTGGGTATCGACTCCCCAAATTTCATCGCTCTATGTTGAAAAACCCAAATAGGAGAGGCCTTTTTGAAAGTTTTAATGGGGCGCCACTGAGCCGATTTGTTACATTTTTTCGCAACATTGCAAAATTATCCAAATTTACGCAAACCCGCATGCATGTGCAAATTTTGGTGAGTTTTCGGGCATGTTCATGCCTTCAAATTGGCCCATTTTACTTCCCACCACTGCTTTATGTCCCCTAAAGGAAATGCTACGTTACCTGACTGGAGCTGGACGGGAAGGAAGATATCGGCGGGACATCCAAAACCTTCAGCTCGTACATGCTCCCGTTGAGGATGACGGAGGGTCGATACACATATCTGGAACGAGTCGGCGTATACGCCTCCGAGAAGTCGTTGTAGATGAACTGACGAATGATCGAAGTTTTGCCCACTCCGGGAGCACCGATGACGGCGATACTCAGCGTCTCCACCATTCCTGGTGCCCCGGGTCAACAACATGGACACCCGGAAGTTAAGATCAATTTCTTGCTTTTGGGTCACGGTCAGCCAATTTACAGCTCTGGGCTGGAGGGCTGAACAAGAAATCCATGCAACCAGCAGATGTGTGTCCTCTGCAATAACATCCTGTGGAATGGAGGGGAATACAGTCAGGTCAAAAATATTAACTTAAAAAAAATGTTCATTTGGTATTTAATTTTTTATAGAGCATGTGACTATATTTTGACATATTAAAACAACTTAACCTCATAAAGACCTGGCATCCACAGACATCAAATTTTAGGACATGTAGGTTAAGATATTACCTTGTGGTGTACAAGTGTCGACATGCAGAGGTGGGTAGTAACACGTTACATTTACTCCGTTACATTTACTTGAGTAACATTTTGAGAAAAATGTACTGCTAAAAGTAGTTTTACTCAGCCATTGAATTTTTGTTTTGATTGAAGTCTTTTATTGAATTAACTTTTTTGATTGAAGAAATTTTGTTTTGCGTTTGCGCCACATTTTGGCTAGGACATTTGTGTCTTTATTATTCAATCAAAAAATAAGTTGCTTCAAACAAAAAATATATATTTTCAAACAAAAAAATCACTCCAATCAAAAAAATAAAAATAAAAAAAAGAAAAAGAAAAATTTCAATCATAGAAAAAAAAGTTTTTGAATGCAAAAAAATATTTGAGACTCAAATATTTGCATTTGAACACCTAATTTTTTAATTGAAAAGGTTTTTTTATTCTATTTTAGCCATCCTTTTTGTTTTTGGGCCATATTATGGGTAGGACATTTGTGTCTACATCATTCAATACGCAAAAAGGTTGCTTCAATTCCCAAAAAATATTTTCAAATAAAGAAAAAAATCATTTGAAAAATAAAATTCCCCTCCCCTATTTTTTTAAAGTAATATGCAAAGCAAATGACCATATAAGGTGCTAGTCACATGATCTGTTTGAAAATAATTTTGACCCATTATAAAAAATCTTTTTTTTGGTGTTCATTTATTTCATTTTTGTTGTTTGCTTTAACCCCTTCTTATCAAATGTATCACATTTGATACACTTAAAATTGCATGATTTTTAGACTAATTCAGAAATTTGAAATACCTTTCCAAAAAAAAAAAAAACTAATGGATGCAAATCAACTCATGCATCTGCAGGTTCCATGAGAAAAAAAACAGGATTTAGTAAGGGTTATAGATATTAGAGTGCTTATTACATATTTTTAGGGCTGTCAAACGATTAAATTTTTTAATCGAGTTAATTACAGCTTAAAAATTAATTAATCGTAATTAATCGCAATTCAAACCATCTATAAAATATGCCATATTTTTCTGTAAATTATATATATATTCTGTAAAATAAATTGTTGAAATGGAAAGATAAGACACAAGATGGATATATACATTCAACATACAGTACATAAGGACTGTAGTGGGCATTTCACTCAACTGTCATTTAAATCTGTCTATGCTGTCCTCACGCCGAAGCGTCTACTTTTTCCAAAGCTAGACAGCTAGTGAACGCGCCTTAATAATCAGACTTCTTCCTTTTTTGTCTGATTTATTAATAAAATAGCCTCAAACCATTGTCCTCTTTAGACCGTCGTAAAACTACAAAAAAAAAAGTACACAAGCATTGCATTAACAACAACGTTAGCTTAGGATGCTATACAGGTTCACTAAACATAAACAAAAAGCGTCTCATACAAAAAATAGAACATTTCGCTTACTAACATAATATGTACATTCTTTACAACAACCATACTTACGGACAAATCTTGTCCAAGGATCATATAAGCACAACATTACAACGTAGGCGTCAGCCCGAGACGTCGAGCAGCCATATTGAACTGGCAAGAAAAAAATAAACCATGTCGCAAAGTGACCACAAGAGTTCGCTGTTAGACAGCACAAAAAGCCTTGCTGTAAAACTTACCAAAAGGCAGAATACTGTCTGAGTGGGACATGTGCGTTAATTGTGTCAAATATTTTAACGTGATTAATTTAAAAAATTAATTACCGCGCGTTAACGCGATAATTTTGACAGCCCTACATATTTTATTTTTTACAAATTTGGAAAAAAAGGTTTCATTAAGACCTTATTTTTCAAATTTTGTGATTCTCTGACAATTGTTTCATATTGCAGGCATTAAGGGGTTAATGCTTTACAACTTTTATACATACCCTAATTTTCGCACTATAAGGCGCACCTGACTATAAGCCGCAGCCCACCAAATTTGGCACGAAAACGGCATTTGTTCGTAGATAAGCCGCAGCTGTCCTCACTGTATCATGGGATATTTACACCTAAAGATATTAACCAGTACAACCTTATTTGACAGCGGCATTATACGACCGACTGTCATAAGACCAAATGAACCATCATTAAACTTTGAACCAATTAGTGCAAAGCTTTATTGCTTCAAGAAGCTTCATTTAGCCATCACTGCTCCCTTGGGGGAGACGGTCAACCTCTGCTGCCACCTGCTGTTGACATCCAACATGCCTCTTCGCATGCATTGCAGCGCTACAGGTGTAAATAACAATCAAAAATCATGTTCTGTGCTAAATATTTCTTCAGTTCTGTTCCAATTGTTTCATCAATTGCTCGTTATGGTATTTACTAACACTTTATTTGACAGTGGTGCCAAGACAGTCATTACACAATCATAATTATGACATGTCTCTGTCCTGAGCATTCATGAATGCTTATAACAGATGTCATTAAGTGTTATCCGGCAAATGATCTCACTTTTGAATGAATGCAAAAGATCCAAGATGGATAAAAATTGAGTTAGTGACATAATTTGCCAAATGACACTTAATGACATTCAGTAATGTCCATGATAGTGTCATGTCATAATTTTGATGATCTTATGACAGTCTTATGACACCGCTGTCAAATAAAGTGTTACCTTAAAAAAAAAAAAAAAATCAACAAATAAGCCGCACTAGACTATAAGCCACAGGTATCAAAATGGAAAAAAGTAGCGGCTTATAGTCCTAAAATTACGGTATATAGGAAAGTCAATTACATGCAATGACACTTTTCGGCCAACGGGGGGGGCCTGGCCCCTCCTTAAACTCCGCTTATGTAGCCTAGTAGTAGTATGTAAACTATCTAGCATGCGTACTACTGCCATTGTGTATTTACGAAGAAAACGCGTAAGCATGACAAATTTGGACCAACACGGCTGTTTTTTTTTTGGGATGGGAAAAACTAAAAAAAGATCCTCAGCACCCCCTGCTGTGAGTGACTTCCAGCGCCCCTGGCAAAAGTTAAAGTTAAAAGTAGAAAAAAAAAACGGAAAAAAATACCCTAGAACCGCAGGGCAAACTGTTGTGCTTTTTAGAGGGTGAGACCCCATGCGTGGGAGCCCACCCGTAAGCGCTCTCCACGTGGTCATAGCGAGACCCAGGCTCCAACCTGACCTTGGCCGAGACGAAGAGCCCTCGGTGTCTTCATCGCCTCTTCATCCCCACAATGCACCGCTTGCACGCACCTCCATCACACGTCGTCCTGGCGCGTTCCACGTGTGCTAAAAACACACACCGCCACATATTACACTTCCTCAGATTGACGCTATGGACAGATTCAGTCAGCTTTGAGTCATTTTTGAAAAGGAGAAAAGGTAATCCACTCAGGCGTGGGGCTTCTGTTATGGCATCCGATAGACGAGCACCGTGCGTCTGCGGGTAGGAAGGCACTAGCCGTGCTCTCCTCTCCCTCTCTCTCTTTCTCTCTCTTCTGACTCTCTCTCGATTCAGTGTGGAGCTGTCACAAAGATGCAGGAGAACACATCATCTTGCAGAGGGACACGACCTATCGTGAAGAGAGGATCCACGGTCAAGGCAGAGACGATGAGTCCCATCCATCACAACCCCACCATGGCCATGGCACTACTTAGTGACACCACTTTTATGAGCAGGTCGCCTGGGGAGCTTATAAAAACCATTTGAAATTGCAGGCGCCCTTTCAGGAACACTCAGTTGCTACTGATTTTGGTTACTTACAAGGACATATGTTTGCATAGGGATGGTAGCAGTGTTTTCGTCTTAGTCTTTTGGACGAAAATACTTTTTAGTCTCAAAATGTGTGCGTCTTCATCTAGTTTTAGTGGACAATTCTCAAAATGTTTTTATCAATAAACTTCAAGTTTTAGTCCATGAATAAATACAGTGCCCTCCATAATTATTGGCACCCCTGAAAAAGATGTGTTTTTTAGCTTCTAATAATTTTTTTAAAATTCAAATAATATGGGACCTTAATGGAAAAAAATGAGAAAAATCCAACCTTCAATACAAGTGCATTCATTCAGTGGGGGGAAAAATCCCACATAAAGAAATAATTATTTGACATCAAATAATGTGTGTCACAATTATTAGCACCCCTGCCGTTAATACTTTGTACAACCCCCTTTTGCCAACAAAACAAGGTCTGGGGACTGAGATGGCCATGGGAGGAGCTTGATTTTGTGTCTGGTGAACCATTTCTGTTAGATTTGGCCATATGTTTAGGGTCATTGTCTTGGTGAAAGACCCAGTGACGACCCATCTTCAGCTTTCGGGCAGAGGGCATCAGATTTTGATTTAAAATGTCCCGGCATTTCAAAGCTTTCATGATGCCATGCACCCTAACAAGGTTCCCAGGGCCTTTGGAAGCGAAACAGCCCCACAGCATCACTGACCCACCCCCATACTTCACAGTGGGTATGAGGTGCTTTTCAGCATGCGCATCTTTCGTGGCAGCACGCCAGACCCACTTAGACCCCTTTCCCACTGGCCAAAAAACCCGTGTCAACCCGTTGACAATCGGCTTTGGTGGCAGTGGGAAAGGTGCAGCGACCCGCCTCGACCTGTGTCAATCAACCCGCCAAGCGACCCGCGTTAAAATCACCTCGGCTGTGATCGCCATGCAATGTGAAAGCAAAACCCCAGGTCAACAGTCAACACCCTAATCTACGTGGTGACGTAGGCTAGTACGTGATGCGTCATAACTAGGGCTGTCAAACGATTAAAATTTTTAATCGAGTTAATTACAGCTTACAGCTTTAAAATTAATTAATCGTAATTAATCGCAATTAATCGCAATTCAAACCATCTATAAAATATGCCATATTTTTCTGTAAATTGTATATATATTCTGTAAAATAAATTGTTGGAATGGAAAGATAAGACACAAGATGGATATATACATTCAACATACGGTACTTAAGGACTGTAGTGGGCATTTCACTGTACTGTCATTTAAATCTGTCTATGCTGTCCTCACTCCGAAGCGTCTACTTTTTCCAAAGCTAGACAGCTAGTGAACGACGCCTTAATAATCAGACTTCTTCCTTTTTCATCTGATTTATTAACAAAATGGCCTCAAACCATTGTCCTCTTTAGACCGTCGTAAAACTAAAAAAAAAAAAGTACACAAGCATTGCATTAGCAACAACGTTAGCTTAGCACGCTATACAGGTTCACTAAACATAAACAAAAACAGTCTCATACAAAAAATATAACATTTCGCTTACTTACATAATATGTACATTCTTTACAACAACCATACTTACGGACAAATCTTGCCCAAGGATCATATAAGCACAACATTACAACGTAGGCGTCAGCCCGAGACGTCGTGCAGCCATATTGAACTGGCAAGAAAACAATAAACCATGTCGCAAAGCGACCACAAGTGGTACTGTACACTGTAAAACTTACCAAAAGGCAGAATACTGTCTGAGCGGGACATGTGCGTTAATTGCGTCAAATATTTTAACGTGATTAATTTAAAAAATTAATTACCGCCCGTTAACGCGATAATTTTGACAGCCCTAGTCATAACAAAAAACAAAAACCATGTGCTCTAGCCCGGATCCACATACGGCGAACAGTCAGTGTAGCAGCGTTAGCAATAGCCATAACAGATGAAACAAAGGCTCTTCTCCTCCTTCTGTGACGTACACGACTCCTTTCAATTTCAAACCAAAATTTACGTCGCCTACGTTGCCTCAGCACAAGCACACTGTTGATCCTTTGCTGCATTTCGACCATTTTGCGGGCAGTAAAAAGCATGAAAACAGAGAACACAAACGGAAAGGAGGCTTCCATGTTGCTTTGCATTGTTAACTTCCTTGAACTGAATTAATTGGGTCGCACTTGTCGAAGCGCACCTTAGCGTGGTGACGTCACGCACCTTACGCACGGCTGAGGAGGCGTGGGGGTTATACAGGTGGAAAAAAAAAAAAGACACGGCTTTTTTCGTCAATGGGAAAGGTGCTAAATGCCAATTGCTAGTGGGATGAATCGGCTTGGAAAAACGCGCGTTGACCCACTAGTTTCAGTGGGAAAGGGGTATTAGAGTGTTTGTTGCCAAAAAGCTCAATCTTGGTCTCATCTGACCAAAGCACACGGTCCCAGTTGAAGCCTGGGAGAGCCTGGGAGACCAAGATTGAGCTTTTTGCACAGTGGGTATGAGGTGCTTCTCAGCACCTCATACCCACTGTGAAGTATAGGGGTGGGTCAGTAATGCTGTGGGGCCGTTTCGCTTCCAAAGGCCCTGGGAACCTTGTTAGTGTGCATGACATCATGAATGCGTTGAAATACCAGGACATTTTAAATCAAAATCTGTTGCCCTCTGCCCGAAAGCTGAAGTACGGGTCGTCACTGGGTCTTTCAGCAAGACAATGACCCTAAACATATGGCCAAATCTACACACAAATGGTTCACCAGACACAAAATCAAGCTTGTGAAACATTATAGAAGATTAGGTGCTGTTTTGTTGGCAAAAGGGGGTTGTACAAAGTATTAACACCAGGGGTGCTAATAATTGTGACACATATTATTTGATGTCAAATAATTATTTCTTTATGAGGGATTTTTCCCCCCACTGAATAAATGCACTTGTATTGAAGGCTGGATTTTTCTTTTTTTCTCCATTAAGGTCCCATATTATTAGAAATTTTAAAAAAGTATTAGAAGCTATAAAACACATCTTAACCAGGGGTGCCAATAATTATGGAAGGCACTGTATTCAATTTCTGAATCCCGCGCCACGAAAATGAACAACTTCCTGTTTTGAGGAGGAATGCGAATGTGACATCACCCGGGTAAGCATCTTACAATACAGCATTGCTTGAAAGCATGCAGATGGACTGCGGATTCAACTGATTTTGCCGATTCATTCGTTTATTTTTCACATCGCGCCAGCCAAATGCGCTGCAGAAAATTGTTGCTGCACCAGGGAGAGGCGTGTGAGCCTTTTTGGGTTTCAAAAGGTACCCATTCACCGCGGATATTGGCCTAAACAAGCCCTACTACTGTGGGACCATTGGATTTACGAGGAAGTGAGTAAACATCGTATTTTGTCAAATACTGGGATCGTTGCACATGTTTTAATATGGAGGTGGTTTGCATTTTCTGGCCGATAGTCCACCGAGAATGCCACTCGGCTGACGACCGGCGGCTTGTCCCACACCGCTCTCCCACCCCACCAGGACAGCGCTCAGCTTATTGCCCTCTTCGTGTGCCTGGTGTTCTGTCAAATTTTCAACCCCATCAGTAATTGCAACTTTGTGTTAAAAATGGACGCGAATACAATGAATACAAAGTAAACACTACAAACTTTCTTTAAATAAAGGACTATTTGCTATGTTTGATCAGGAACGGACATGTAGAAAAGTTCCCCTCAGACACATCTTGTCATGTTAGCTGCACGCCACTCTCACACTGTTTATGTCTTCGCCATGTAGTAAAGCATTATTTTAAGCCATATTCGTGTTGACCATGTGGCAGCTGCGTGCTCCTCCGACGTCGGCCGGCTTGTCCAGCTGCTTACCCGGCAAACAAGCTGCCCGCAGCAGGGGAACAAGTCCGATGAGCTATAACTTTCTTGCCGCCGGATGGGTTTCTGATTGGTGAAGACAATCGACAAACTCGCCGCCGTGTGATATGATCCCGGGGTAGTTTTGTGCGATTTTTCGCTTCGAAAGGCAAGAATAAGACTTTGAAACATGGCTTGGTTTGGGCTCTCCGAAGCCGGGCCAGGGAAATGACAGAAGCCTGACTAACTCCGGTGGCATAAAATATTATTCGGGATGTGCAAGAAGTAGGGCTGTTCCGATCATGTTTTTTTGCTCCCGATCCGATCGTTTTAGTTTGAGTATCTGCCTATCCCGATATTTCCCGATCCGATTGCTTTTTTTTTTGCTCCCGATTCAATTCCAATCATTCCCGATAATTTTTCCCGATCATATACATTTTGGCAATGCATTAAGAAAAAAATGAATAAAACTTGGACGAATATATACATTCAACATACAGTAAATAAGTACTGTATTTGTTTATTATGACAATAAATCCTCAAGATGGCATTTACATTATTACATTCTTCCTGTGAGAGGGATCCACGGATGGAAAGACTTATAATTCTTAAAGGATAAACGTGACTTTGTATATTGTGACTAAATATTGCCATCTAGTGTATTTGTTGAGCTTTCAGTAAATGATACTGTAGCCATTTAACTTCTACCCAAATGCATGATGGGAAGTGCAACCATGACTGTGCGTCGTGGTACCAATTGATATATCTTCTCTGCGTTGGGAAAGAACATAGGGTGTTAAGAAAAAGATCAGCTATTACCTTTCTTCCCCACATTGCTTCCCACGATTATTCTAATCGATGGGAGAAGGTTTGTAAGGCTTTAGCCATTTAAAAATAGGCTCCAAAGGCTGCCAAAATTCATTCTACTCATTTTACGCTGCCTTTTAGCTCTATATAGTGTACGGGTAAAACGGCGCCATTATAGAATGAACGCGACAATGCTGAGTGGGTCGTGCAGCGCATGCTTTAATTGCGTTAAATATTGTAACGTGATAAATGTAAAAAAATATTAATTCTCGCCGTTAACGCGATAAATTTGATAACCCTACCTTAAGCTTAAACTAGTGTAACACATTATGTCTGTAACGTTAAATACAATTAGAAAACGATTTAATTACAAAATATATATATCTATATATATATTAAAAAAAGGCATGTCCGATATTTTTTTGCCGATTCCGATACTTTGAAAATGTCGTGATAGGGATGCCGATCGATCGGGACATCTCTACTTACGGACTTAATTGGTTCTGGAAGTCGTTTTCTTAACTTGAAAATTCTGTAAGTAGAGACGCGTTTCCCTTGTACAATAGTATGAAAAAGTATCTGAACCTTTTGGAATTTCTCACATTTCTGCATAAAATCACCAAATGTAATCTGATCTTTGTCAAAATCACACAGATGTAAAAACAGTGTCGATCGGGACATCTCTAGCAAGTTGATAGTTTTGATCATTATGGAGTAATTTTGCCATGTCGTACTGAATAAATTGGAGTAGAGAGATTAAAACAAAGACATTTCGCTGCTGTCCTCGTTGCATTTTCCTCGTTCTGAATAATTTGCCCTCAATGGGCTGAATTCTAAATCAGATGAAATCGTGACGCTGCCGACGTCATCCTCCTGTTGGGGACGCTAGAGTGCTATAATGACAGGCAGGGCTAAATTGCAGAATAAAAGACTAATTTCTCGTCATCTGAGCTTTGCCAAATTGCTGTGTATAGTCGAATCGTCTCAAAATATGATTCTAATTCGCATATTAATGCTATTTAAGACTTTTTATTTATCCTGTCAAATGCACTTTAAACTGGGCACTGCATATCAATACATCAATATATATAGCTATGAAGGGTTAAAGAAATAAGTGCACACAAACATTAAAATTCTATATGCAAATGCAATTCTTGCATCAGTAAAAAAAAAAAAAAAAAAAAAGTAGAGGTGATGGCACGCTCAAATTCTAGAGCCAGCTCTGCATATAGATTACTAGACGAATCACTACCCTGCAAAAGTCTTGTGTCCAGTTTAGTGACGCCCCCTGTTGGCAGCCATCTACAACACTCAATCAATCTTATTGATTGTCCGCAGACCAGGGACAATAGTCACAATAGTGATTGAAGAGACAAGGAAGTCAGTACATCAGCATGTGACCTTCATTCCGCAGGGGAGGGTTCGTGTCCATCTTAACTCAACGCGGTCGAAATCCCTGCTGTGTCCGCTGAAAGCGGCGTTGACTTTAAACAGACTTTCAGGGGGGCTTCGACACGAGGGTGTCCTCGGCAGCTGCGGATGAAAATAAAGATGTGGTGGAAGTCGAGAAAAGGTGGTGTGGCTTTGTATGCAGAGCTGAAGAAGCAGTTTGTCACGTCTGGCTTGAAATGGTCAACAGGCATCTATTGTGCCGGCTATATTTTGGTAAATAATATTGGTGAAATGCTTAAGTTAACAAATTTACGAAAATGAAATCAGAATCCGCCTTCCCCTCTCTTCTCTTCCAGAGTATCCGCAGTGCGCTCCGTCGCGGGTCGCTGGCTGGACGCCGGTGTGTCGGCTGGGTGTCGTCTGCTCCGCCGGGGAACCCTGCCCTGGGCCGTTGGGGGTCCCGTGGCAAACCGTGCCGGATGGATGTGATTGTGCACGCTCGGGTGGGGGGCCCGGTGCCGGGATTGGCGATGAGGCAGCGTAGGGTTGGTTGCCGACGGGCCTACCCTCACGAGGGATTCACACGATTACTGGTTTCTAGATCAAAGAGCTGATTTGTGTACACTCCACCCCTCCCAATCACTTATCTTATAGATTTCGACTCTCCAACGGCGGAGTCTTGTCCGCCATTTTGTCTCCAATCTTTTTTTTTTTTTTTGTCGCATTAGTGGTACAGTGCCTTGCAAAAGTATTCGCCCCCCTTGAACCTTGCAACCTTTTGCCACATTTCAGGCTTCAAACATAAAGATATAAAATTTTAATTTTTTGTCAAGAATCAACAACAAGTGGGACACAATCATGAAGTAGAACAAAATTTATTGGATAATTTAAACTTTTTTAACAAATAAAAAACTGAAAAGTTGGGCGTGCAATATTATTCGGCCCCCTTGCGTTAATACTTTGTAGCGCCACCTTTTGCTCCAATTACAGCTGCAAGTCGCTTGGGGTATGTTTCTATCACTTTTGCACATCGAGAGACTGACATTCTTGCCCATTCTTCCTTGCAAAACAGCTCGAGCTCAGTGAGGTTGGATGGAGAGTGTTTGTGAACAGCAGTCTTCAGCTCTTTCCACAGATTCTCCATTGGATTCAGGTCTGGACTTTGACTTGGACATTCTAACACCTGGATACGTTTATTTTTGAACCATTCCATTGTAGATTTGGCTTTATGTTTTGGATCATTGTCCTGTTGGAAGATAAATCTCCATCCCAGTCTCAGGTCTTGTGCAGATACCAACAGGTTTTCTTCCAGAATGTTCCTGTATTTGGCTGCATCCATCTTCCCGTCAATTTTAACCATCTTCCCTGTCCCTGCTGAAGAAAAGCAGGCCCAAACCATGATGCTGCCACCACCATGTTTGACAGTGGGGATGGTGTGTTCAGGGTGATGAGCTGTGTTGCTTTTACGCCAAACATATCATTTTGCATTGTGGCCAAAAAGTTCAATTTTGGTTTCATCTGACCAGAGCACCTTCTTCCACATGTTTGGTGTGTCTCCCAGATGGCTTGTGGCAAACTTTAAACGAGACTTTTTATGGATATCTTTGAGAAATGGCTTTCTTCTTGCCACTCTTCCATAAAGGCCAGATTTGTGCAGTGTACGACTGATTGTTGTCCTATGGACAGACTCTCCCACCTCAGCTGTAGATCTCTGCAGTTCATCCAGAGTGATCATGGGCCTCTTGGCTGCATCTCTGATCAGTTTTCTCCTTGTTTGAGAAGAAAGTTTGGAAGGACGGCCGGGTCTTGGTAGATTTGCAGTGGTCTGATGCTCCTTCCATTTCAATATGATGGCTTGCACAGTGCTCCTTGAGATGTTTAAAGCTTGGGAAATCTTTTTGTATCCAAATCCGGCTTTAAACTTCTCCACAACAGTATCTCGGACCTGCCTGGTGTGTCCCTTGGTTTTCATAATGCTCTCTGCACTTTAAACAGAACCCTGAGACTATCACAGAGCAGGTGCATTTATACGGAGACTTGATTATACACAGGTGGATTCTATTTATCATCATCGGTCATTTAGGACAACATTGGATCATTCAGAGATCCTCACTGAACTTCTGGAGTGAGTTTGCTGCACTGAAAGTAAAGGGGCCAAATAATATTGCACGCCCCACTTTTCAGTTTTTTATTTGTTAAAAAAGTTGAAATTATCCAATAAATGTTGTTCCACTTCACGATTGTGTCCCACTTGTTGTTGATTCTTGACAAAAAAATTACATTTCATATCTTTATGTTTGAAGCCTGAAATGTGGCGAAAGGTTGCAAGATTCAAGGGGGCCGAATACTTTTGCAAGGCACTGTACCTTATTGTACCTCACAGTGTCGTATCTTTCACTTATTTTCCTCACTAAACGTGAAGTTGATCAGCTTTACAGACAGCAAACAAGGCAATTGTGCTTTTTGAAGCCTTTTACTTCCTTCACTTTAATAATAATAATAATTTGTAAAGCTGTAACACACTTTTGTTCAAAACCACGCGCATTTTAACACTTGAGACAAAACAATTGGTGTTCAAACATATGTAAATTTTGATTAAATTAGCCTAATTTGCCTAACAACAGTTCGCGAGCTTAAATACTCCGAATGCTAACGTATTTACAATTTTTCATAGCAAATCAGTCACACATAACTCCAAAACTGTAGCTGAAAACTTAATTACAAATGCACACACACACATATATTAGCTGAAACAACTTACAGCCTTAAGTGGGCCAAAAAAAACAAACAAAAAACAAACAAAAAAAATGCTCATCTTTATTAACTCATTTGCTCCCAAAAATGTATCAACAAGTTCTATTTTTAATTCTTTCAGTGTCCCAAAGACATATAAATTTTACGTTTTTTTTCTTCAAAAAAAGACATCTCTGGGTTGGGATTTAATTGATCTCCAAAGCACAAAGCTGAAAATCCATTTTAAAGCAATAAAACTGGCCACTGGAGGGCAGTAGCGCATTTGGTAAGACCCGCAACCCTATTCAACGGCAACGAACGGCCAAGCCGCAAAGCCGGGATGAAGGCGGAAGGCGACCGAATGGATGCCAGGTGGCGGACGACCGAGCAGAACAACCGGTAGGACGTCCGGGATGCCAGGCGCTGGACGACAGAGCAGAACAACCGGGACAACTAGATGCCATTGAGTCAATGCTGCTCGCGAGCAGAGCCCACAGAGACTAAAAAAAAATTCATCTTTTTGAGACAGGCAACGATGAGGGAAAGTTTAACCGGCTGTCGTGGCTACAATAGCGTCATCTTTCAGTTAGTTATGTGTAAATAAATTGTTACTTTGCTATCAAAAGCGCTATTTGTCTTGTTGTTTCTGTTATTTTGTAAAAGGAAAACATTATTCAGATGTTTGGGATGTCACTAAAGCAAAAAATAGCTGTGTTAAAGTAAATTATGTTTGAAATGTATGCTTTCAGAAAAAGCTCAATTTCTCCATTTTTTCATCCGAAATTGGAAAATTGCTCAAACTAAGCTATTTTCTAATGCTGATTTCTGAAGAATGGAAAAAAATATGAACTTACTTTTTTTTTGCTGAAACAAGATAGTCTAATCTTTCTTTTGGTGGGTTCCATGTTTATATAGCAATAGAAGATAATTTTCTGTGGGCCTTGCAAAATCAGTCAAAATCCAGTAAAACGGCAGGAAGTGAAGGGCCTTGCTCCGATGAAAATGGCTGGGAGTGAATGAGTTAAAATTCTTCATTGAGCGAGTCCACTCAAATCCTCTCCAGCTGCTCACTTACACACTATTGCAAAACCGATTCTAAAATAAGACACTTTCAATATTGCTGATTTTTACGGAGGCAGCAACGCGCGACATACAGTACGTAGCTGCTTACATTAGCCTGACACCGGCGGATAACGCACATAAAGGCAACTTCAATAAAAAAATGTTGTTATATGGACTTACGATTTGGCAGCTTGTGGTCTCCTGTCGCCTTCCAAAATTACAACTGGGTGACGGCACTTCAGGTGTTCATTCATGACCAACGTGGTATGGAATTGCAAGCTTGGCATTGCAGAGACTGAACAGACCATGTACTCTCCTTTGTTTCGTTGAAATAAGTCCATGCTTTGGCCACTCGGGGGCGCTTTTTTGGCCTTATTTGTGAGAAATTTAGCCCTGACCCCCATACAATAATCTGTTTGGTCTCATTAATCTCCCATCCCCAGCAAAAAGTGTACAGTGGGGCAAATAAGTATTTAGTCAACCACCAATTGTGCAAGTTCTCCTACTTGAAAAGATTAGAGAGGCCTGTAATTGTCAACATGGGTAAACCTCAACCATGAGAGACAGAATGTGGAAAAAAACAACATCACATCGTTTGATTTTTAAAGAATTTCCAAATTAGAGTGGAAAATAAGTATTTGGTCACCTACAAACAAGCAAGATTTCTGGCTGTTAAATAGGTCTCACTTCTAACGAGGTCTAACGAGACTCCACTCGTTACCTGTATTAATGGCACCTGTTTTAACTCATTATCGGTATAAAAGACACCTGTCCACAATCTCAGTCAGTCACACTCCAAACTCCACGATGGCCAAGACCAAAGAGTTGTCGAAGTACACCAGAGACATCATTGAAGACCTGCATTAGGCTGGGAAGACAATCTGCAATAGGTAAAACGCTTGGTGTAAAGAAATCAACTGTGGAAGCAATTATTAGAAAATGGAAGACATACAAGACCACTGATAATATCCCTCGATCTGGAGCTCCATGCAAGATCTCACCCCGTGGCGTCAAAATGAGAACAGGAACGGTGAGCAAAAGTCCCAGAACCACACGGGGTGACCTAGTGAATGACCCACAGAGAGGTGGGACCACAGTAACAAAAGGCTACTATCAGTAACACAATGCGCCGCCATGGACTCAAATCCTGCACTGCCAGACATGTCGCCCTGCTGAAGAAAGTACACGTCCAGGCCCATCTGCGGTTCGCTAGAGAGCATTTGGATGATCCAGAAGAGGACTGGGAGAATGTGTTATGGTCAGATGAAACCAAAATAGAACTTTTTGGTAGAAACACAGGTTCTCGTGTTTGGAGGAGAAAGAATAATAAATTGCATCCGAAGAACACCATACCCACTGTGAAGCATGAAGGTGGAAACCTCATGCTTTTGGGCCATTTTTCTGCAAAGGGACCAGGACGACTGATCTGTGTAAAGGAAAGAATGGGGCCATGTATCGAGAGATTTTGAGTGAAAATCTCCTTCCATCAGCAAGGGTATTGAAGATGAGACGTGGCTGGGTCTTTCAGCATGACAATGATCCCAAACACACAGCCAGGGCAACAAAGATGCATTCCAAGGTCTTGGAGTGGCCTAGCCAGTCTCCATATCTCAACGCCATTGAAAATCTGTGGAGAGAGTTGAAAGTCCGTGTTGCCCAACGACCAATGTTGGGCACGTTACTTTAAAAAAGTAGTTAGTTACATTACTCACTACTTCTTCCAAAAAGGAACTGAGTTAGTAACTGAATTACTCTATAGTAAAAGTAACTACTTACCAGGGAAAGTAACTATTTCCGTTACTTTAAAAAGAACTTGTTGTATGTGAAAGAATTTGAAATTTTCTGAGCAGTATTCGAGTCAGTGGAATAGAGAAGAACAGACAGGTAGTTAACTTGTTAGGTGGTTCAGCAGATTTGAATTGCTTACAACAGATGTCGACAAAAGCTTTGCCTCGGGACATAAATTACACATTACATGCAGGTTCTTTCCTTTAATTCTGACAGACTTGAAATAGTGTCTATATCTCCACCTCTTAAAGGGCAATTTTTCTTCTGAATGCTCTGCCATCCTGACCCTGTGCATCTGTTTTGCGTGTGTGTTTGCCGCACACGCTGTTCCGGTTTGCTTGTGAAATCACTGGCTCTGATTGGCTTACCACGACACATGACTCTAACCCTCAGCCAATCACAATCACTTCCATCGCATCTCTCGAGGGGCAGCATTCAGGTAGGCTCGTTTCCCGACAATTCACGTCACCTTCAAAGCGTCTGCCGTCCTCAAGATGGAAGCAGAATTATTGCTGGCTGACAGTGGGAGATGGAAACGAGGCTAGCATCAGGTGTAGCAAACACAGAAACGTTACCAACTTTGGAAAGCATTGTCTAATTGAATGAGCAGGGACAAACAGCTTGGAGTCAGAAGTACGTGCGCTATTCTTGAACCTGAACGCACCCCAAGTCTTGGATGACAAATCAACAGAGCAGAGAGTCGACTTGACACGGCTGGTAGTTTCAATTTATTCAGAGTAAGTAACTCACCGCTTTTGACCGTCAGTAACGGTAACGGCGTTGTAACGGCGGAAAAAGTAATTAGTTAGATTACCCTATTACTGAAAAAATAACGCCGTTACGTAACGGCGTTACTCCCAACACTGCCAATGACAGCCCCAAAACATCATTGCTCTAGAGGAGATCTGCATGGAGGAATGGGCCAAAATACCAGCAACAGTGTGTGAAAAGCTTGTGAAGAGTTACAAGAAACGTTTGGTCTCTGTTATTGCCAACAAAGGGTACATAACAAAGTATTGAGATCAGGGGTCGCGTTAACCGGATATTTTCCGTCGTTGACCGGTTTTTTAAAACGGTGACGGAAAAAACTGAAGTCCGTCCGTCATTTTGACAGGTTGCAATTCACACCCCAGACCACAGGGTGGCGAGTTAGCATATTAATTAGCTATTGTCTCTCTTAATGCATGACGTCGTTGGCTCTTCTGTCAGAATATTGTAGCGTCACCGGGGTCTGGCGGCGGCACCGTGATTGACACATCAACGCGAGGTTCTTATTGGTGCACCCGGTGTGCCAGCACGTCATCCAATTGGTGGACAAGATTGCCGCCTGTGTATAGACCCCAATCACATTACGTCACAACTCCGCCCCCCTGACCGGAGCCGCCATATTGTGTGTCAGCACGTCATGTTTACACATTACAGCTACATACAGGCCTCCTATTACGGCATGTTTTTCTGCTCGTTAATATTAATAATCAAAATAGTGAAGGCGTGTGTGGCGGTTGGTTGCTGTAACAGAGAAGATAGATGGAGAGACTTGAAGTTCTACCGTATTCTGAGTGACCCGAAGATGAGAGCGAGATGGACTGCTGTAATTCGACAAGAAATCTGGGCACCAAACAATCACCACAGACTATGTAGTAGTCTTTTTATATCTGGTAAGATGCATTTAATATATATTTAGAAGATTTTGGGCTGACAACCACAATTAAGATCATTGTGTGACGTTGGTGATTGGGGTCTTTATCGTTGCCTCTTTTTCTTTGGGGGCGGAGTTGTTGGCGGTAAGCAGAGTAAAAAGGGAGAAAAATACCACGACTTCCGTGTCTAATTTTTCGCCGCCACGCAAGCGTTACAATATTAATTAAAAATGAATGAATACTAAATACTATTGAATATGTCATCATTATCATTTTAAAAATTTAAGTGACGGGTAAAAATAGACTATGACCGGATTTTTATGACCCTGTCAGTCAAAATGACAGACAACGAAAATGTCTAGCGCAACCTCTGATTGAGATGAACTTTTGGTGTTGACCAAATACTTATTTTCCACCATGATTTGCCAATAAATTCTTTAAAAATCAAACAATGTGATTTTCTGGGTTTTTTTACCCCCAGATTCTCTCTCATGGTTGAGGTTTACCCATGTTGACAATTACGGGCCTTTCTAATATTTTCAAGTGCGAGCACTTGCAAAATTAGTGGTTGACTAAATACTTATTTTCCCCCCACTGTACATGCAAGTTATGCTGTTATATCGTCTTACCAATGTTGAGCCCAAACCTACACCCTTGACTGAAACACACCTGAAGAAAAAGCAGCACAGCAGAAGTGATCAAGACTTTTAATATTTCTCTTTTAGATGATGTACACACATAAACCAAACAAAACCATTCAATATTAGTTTTGTTTTCAAACAGCAGACTTCCCTGCCAACGGCGGCATCACAGCCACCTGCAAATCGATCGATAGAAAAGGTGACGGATGCTTAGACTCTGCAGAGCTGATGAAAAGGGCATCAGTGCAGTCACTGGGAGAAAAAAAAGAATCCAATTAATCTTTGGAGTACGAGGGCGAGACACTGAGCGCTGTCCTCGCCAGCCGTACCAACATGCACACTGATTACTTCAGCGCTACGAACTGCCGCTTCATCATTTACACTTAGTCCTCCCGAGCCTAAATCTCGGCGGACCGCATTGTTCCGCCTTGACGCAAACACAGAGACAATTCTAAAACAAAAAATTAAAGGCCGGAATGACTACGATAGAGTTCAGAGGGCTTTCCAGTCTTTGAAAAGACCGTATATGACTGTCAAAATAAAAGAAATCAAAATACACAAGCCAAGAAGTCCTACCTGCAGCTCACACATGCGTAACAAGAATTTCAGCATATTTGGGGGGCGTTTCAGTACACAGCACCCTAAATAAATAAGTAGATTGTGATGTGAACGCAGATACAGCATTTCGTAAGGTTTCCCCTACAAGATGAGGAATCATCTGGCTAAATTAGAAAGCGCTAACGATTTATACAATCTAAATTACATTGAAAAGAATTATAAATGACTTCAAAAAATGAATACAGACAGACAGTTTGCATCAACCCGAATGTCCTGCACTGCATGACAGTGTGACGTAGTCCATGGGCTGGAGAAGCAGATGGCGGCATACGGCCAGTCAGTGTTTACTGTTGATTTTTCCCCCGTGTTTCTCAGTTCTTCAGCACCGCCTCATAGCTCTGGAAGACGCACTGGGAAACCTCAGGGGCTCTGCATCTCAGAGAGACCTGAAGAAGATCAAGAGCAGGCTTAAACAACACAGTGACGGGTAGAACATTCACAAGTTGTTCAAGTATTGCTGTGCATACGTAGTAGAAGCTTGCCGATTTCTTTCATCTTAAGTTATAGGGGAAGGATGTGAGTGGGAGCTAGTGCATGCAAAAGAGGTAAAGTCTTCAACCCTGTTAAAATTCCAGATTTTTAGATATACAGTGTATCACAAAAGTGAGTACAACCCTTGCATTAGTGCAGATATTTAAGTATACCTTTTCATGGGACAACACTGAAAAAATGACATTTTGACACAATGAAAAGTGGTCTGTGTGCAGCTTATATAATAAATTTATCTTCCCCTCAAAATAAATCAAAATATAGCCATTAATATCTAAACCCCTGGCAACAAAAGTGAGTACACCCCTTTGAAAAAATGTACATCCCTAGATGTCCAAATTGAGTACTGCTTGTCATTTTCCCTCCAAAATGTCATGTGACTTGTTACAGGAGTGCTGTCAGCATTGCTTCAGAGATTGAAGAGGTGGGGGGGTCAGCGTGTTAGTCTTCAGACCATACACCGCACTCTACATTAAATTGATGTGCATGGCTGTCACCCCAGGAGGAAGCCTCTTCTGAAGACATTCTTGTCTTCAGAAGAGGCTTCATTTAGTAATAGCTGAAGACGGCACACGCTCATGTCGGATTTAAGCTTGGATTTTTAAAGAACTACGAAAGCTGTACCGCATACAAACAGGAAGGATTGTCTCAGGAGTGATTTGTTTGAGGATTCAAGGTAAATATATTTTTCGTACCATGCATGCCTGATTGAAGCATTTATTTACAGCCATTTTTCTTCTTTGTTTACACATGGAGGCGGCTAATTTTCATAACCGTCTAGCCACAGTTGGCAATATTTACGCAAAATAAATGCTACCTGCACTTTTTTTTTTGCTTTTAACCAAGAATCAAGACTGTTTTATGTCCATATCTATAAAGAGTTCAGGAAGTTAAGCATTTATTCACAAGAATTTTCACCAGAAAACCTATGTTTACACCAGGCGGCCGCTGGCCTCATTCGCTGACTGAGTGGCATTGTACTTCGAGAATATACTACCGTAATTTCCTGAATGTAAGGCGCACCCGTGTATAATGCGCAGCCCAAATTTACTTGTAAAATCTAGGGGAAATTATTGTACCCATTTATAACGCGCACCCTAATTTTAGCACCAATAAATAGAAGAAAACAGATACAGATACAGAAATGTCATTTTACTGACTGGTGAAACACAGCACAAGCATAGCATCTTGGCAGTTCAAAACATTACCATAAACTGACAATATTTACGGTAATATGATTTGACAACTTCTTCAATTTACCAGAATCTAGGAAAAAACAAAACAGATATGACTTTTCTTTTAAAGGCTGCTGTATAACTTGCTCGTTTCATCATGATGAATAAATGTTTCTTCCATTGATCGATACGGTAAAATGAAAGTGAGAACGTAAGTTGGAAAATCCGAGAGAGCTCATCGCCGTCGACACGACAGTAACAATAGGAACTATTGTTATTTGGGTTTGAGTTTCCCGAGGGACAGATACAGTTGACGGACACGCACAGGAAGTCTGTGTTGTTACGTTTGTTATGGTCCGAGTTGTGGAGCTGCAATAAACGTTGACTCAAATGAGTTCAAGAAACTAAATTCTGTGCTTTATGAAGAGTGAAAAAAGCAGAATTTAACGCAGACGAAATAATTTGGCCGATCAGAGTGAAGTATCACAGAAACAAAATGGTGACGTCACGTACCGCAACGGATTGCCGCATACGTTTCTTCAACACAACGTGGCCGTGTCAATAAAAAAAAAAAAAAAAAAAAATCGGTTTGTATATATATTTTATACATATATATATATATATATATATATATATATATATTTCTGTCTCCATCCATGTACCAGTTTATAATGCGCACCATGATTTTACAAGTTGATTTTGGGGGGGAAAAAAGTGCGCGTTATATTCAGGAAATTACGGTAAAAGGAGGGGCTATTTTTCAGCTGCAGCCTCCTGACTGTCCGGACCCCTGGCTGGATAGACGTCCTCGCTGCTACCCCCGTCTCATCTGACTAGAGGGACTTCTTCTTGCACCTTCACTCCACTGTATTTTTACGGACTATAATTTCGCTTGCTAATTCCCATTAGCCGTTCTGGGGTTCCTGTCTATCCGTCCTGGGAGTGGATCTCTCCTGACTGTGGTACTCCCCAAGGTTTCTCATTTTTCTCCCAATTGACTCTGGAGTTTTTGGAGTTTTTCCTTGCCGGCATGGAGGGTCTTATGGATAGGGGATACCCAGGACTTGAACTGCATCTATTCATCTTTGTTGCTTCATTTCTAATTGTGTATCATATTGCCTCTGTAAAGCCCTTTGAGACTTCTGTTATGATTGAGGGCTATACAAATAAAATTGAATTGAATTGAATTTCTTTGCTTTTAACCAAGAATCGAGACTGTTTTATATCCATATTTACGAAGAATTCAGGCATTTAAGCATTTATTCAAAAGAATTATTGCCAGAAAAGCTGTTTACGCAAGGCGGCCGCTAGCCTAATTCGCTAACAGTATATAGTGTATAATGATTATAAAGGGCTATTCTATAATAAGTTGTGATTGTATATAGAATTTATTAATAATCTATTTACATTTTATAATTGATTCCGCATGTTTTCCTCAAGTAGTAAGTTTCTGATGATAAATTGATTTATTAGCTGTTGAAAACTTGCAGTAAAAAAAAAAAAAAAAAAAGTTGCTATATTTGTCAAAAACTTATATGTTAAATATTGCTATTGATCCTGAAAATATTGGTGATTATCTCTGCATTTGGTGATTTTTGTGCTTCTAGTGTAAAGTCTGAGACTTTTAAAGACATTTTAAGTTGTGTTATACTTGTATAAGAATTTTTTTTTTTTAATGGGGATTTTATAAGGGAACGACTTTGAATTTTGTGATGTCGCTGCTCATGGAGACTCATATATGGCTAAGGTAGGTGTCCGTTTTGGTTTTAGGTAGGTAGCAGCTTTGGTTTTGAAAATATTTGAATTTGAAGTTTTTGAAAACAGGCCCCCTACAGATCGGCCCCGTTTCCCATGTCATGTCAATAGGTTATGAAGTCTATAATGATGTTCAAATGACATTTTCTTAGATAAATTTTAAATTAAAAAAAAAATAAAGTGGGGTTAAACAAGCAGTTTTAGGAAAGACACTAAGTTGAACCAGCACACTTTTTTTTTCTTCTGGGTGTTGGGTCACTTGATAGTGTTAACACACATGAAAATCAGGCATTTGCTTTTTAATCATTCTGTATGTACACCATGTATAATAGATTGTAAAACAAAGATGTGGTCAAATGAATTTATGTTTCAACCCATTTTAACCAAAACCCACACAATTAGCATCTGAGGAGAGAAGGGTGGTGGGGTGACAAGCGGCCCTACATCATTGGTCACTCAGTTGCTATGGGGACACGAGATAGCAGATGAGAATGTTTCCAAAAGATAAGACGCGCCCCATTTCTCCAACATCGCAAACTAGCCACAAATTGTGTTTCCCATTTTACATCAACGATGACAAGCTTGCAGAGCGAGATTGCTAGTGTCTAAAATCAAACTCATCCATTTGTAGTCTATGCTGGTGAGAGAAGTGGTGTACAGAACTGGGACAAGACTATAATATGCAAGCGCAAGAAGTAAAGCGTCATGAGAAAACTGAAGTCAATTAAGTTGCTTGTTGAGGGAGAACGCGGTGAAACCATTTCAAATATCCGTTGCCAGCCATTGCAACAATTAGTGTTAACATATTTCTTGTGGCATGCAACAGAGGCCCAAAAATACGCAGTGGCAGCGGCCTGACTCTCTTTCTCATCTAAAAATAGCCTCCGCCGACGTGGCTTCGGCGTGCCATGCCAAGGAACAAAGTGCAAGCAGGCAGCAGCTCAGAGGCGAGCTTCAGAACTAACTGAGAACACCAGCTTTCCTTTTCAACACTAATGAGCAATAACCTCAAAGTAGCATCCAAACGCATATACAGCCACATCCACATAAATATAAGTCACTTATGGACTTTCAGCCCGCCAATATATTTGCCTTCTTTTTTTACAATGCGCTACAGTGGTATGAAAAAAGTATCTGATCCTATTGGAATTTATCACATTTCCGCATAAAATCATCAGATATGAGCTGAGCTTTGTCAAAATCACACAGATGAAAAAAGTGTCTGCTTTAACTAAAAGCACCCAAACATTTACAGGGTTTCATATTTTAATGAGGATAGTATACAAAGTGACAGAAGCGGAAAAATAAGTAAGTGAAGCATCACGTTTAATATTTTGTGGCGCCGCCTTTGGCAGCAATTACTTCAACCACACGCTTCCTGTAGCTGCAGATCTGTCTGGCACATCGATCAGGACTAATCTTGGCCTATTCTTCTCTTCAAAACCGCTGTAGTTCAGTCAGATTCCTGGAATGTCTGGCATGAATCGATATCTTTAGGGCATGTCACAGCATCTCAGTGGGGTTCATGTATGGACTTTGACTTGGCCACTCCAGAACGTCCATTTTGTTCTTCTGAAACCATTCTGAAGTTGATTTACTTCTGTGTTTTGGATCAATTTTTTGTTGCAGCATCAATCCTCCTTTTAGCTTCAACTGTCTGACAGACGGGCCTCAGGTTTTCCAGCGAAACATCCTGATAAACTTTTGAATTCATTCTTTCATTTAAGATTGCAAGTTGTCCAGGCCCTGAGGCAGCAAAACAGCCCCGAATCTTGATGCTCCCTCCACCATGTTTCACGGTGGGGATGAGGTGTTGATATTGGTGAGCTGTTCCATTTTCCTCCACATGACGACGTTGTGTGTTCCTCCCAAACAGTTCAATTTTGTTTTCTTCAGTCCATAAAATATTTATATATAAACGTCTGTGGAGTGTCAGGGTGCCTTTTTACGAACATTAAACGAGCAACATTTTTTTTAAAGACAACAGTGGCTTCCTCCGTGGAGTCCTCCCATGAACACAATTCTTGGCCATGGTTTTAGATATAGTTGATGTGTGCAGAAATATTGGACTGTGCCAGTGATTTTTGTAGACACTCTAGTATTTTTTTAAATTTTTTTTTTACCTCTTTGGTGGACGGTCACTCCTTGGGAGAGAAGCAACAATGCCAAACTCTCTCCATTTGTAGACAACGTCTCTGACTGTTGTTTGATGAACATCCAGACTTTTAGAGATGGTTTTGTATCCTTTCCCAGCTTTATACAAATCAAAAATCGCTGGTCTTGAGAACAGCTCTTTTGACCGAGCCATGATGCACATCAGACAATGCTTCTCAACAAGCCAATTCTTACCAGGTGTGTGTTTTATAGTGGGCAGGGCAGCTTTAAACCACTCGTCAGTGATTGGGCACACACCTGACCTAAATTGTTTGGTAAAAATTGGTTTCAATTGCGCTTTAAGTCTCCTTAGGTAGAGGGTTCACTTACTTATTTTTCCCCTTTCGGTCATTGTTTGCATGCTGTCATTAAAATATGAAAACCTATAAATGTTTGGGTGGTTTTAGTTAAAGCCTATCACTGCTCCCTTAGGGGAGACAGTCAACCTCTGCTGCCACCTTCTGTCAACAGTGTTGTCATCCAACATGCCTCCTAGCATGCATTGCAGCGCTACAAATAATACAATCAAAATGCGTGTTCTGTGCAAATTATTTCTTCAGTTACTGTTCCAGTTGTTTCATTAATTGCTAGTTATGGTATTTGGTAGAGGCGGGCAAAATTTCCGATTCTTAGATTATTCGCGATTCGGCCGTGGAAGATTCGAGAACCATTCACAAACATCCAAATTCCGATTATTTAATTATTCCAGGTAAAGCGGAACTAAAACACACTCAGCGCGGTCTTCGGGATGCAATAAGGAACGGACCGAGAGCAAATATCATGTTCAACTCATGCCGCTAGATAAAAAAAAACAATCATACCTGACTGCAGCCAACAGCCGCTACAACAACGCACAGTTGCTAGTTGCTACAAACATACGGCCACATACGGCTATTGTAGATATCACATATATGTATAACTAGATGCAAAATGACGGACAGCCGCGGTGTTAGAACATGTATTAGAGAACTAGATGCGAAATGACGGACTCGGCCGGCGTCAGTAAACAGCCGCCATCTTAGAGCAGTAGACTTCTCTTAAAGGCTCTGTTGTAGCGAACCTAATCAACTTCTTATCTAAAAAAAAAAAAAAAAAACTCCTAAATCGGCAATATCTTTACTAGAATCTATCTTTAAATGACGAAAAAGTTTTAAAAGTTTGATATGAAAAAACTAGACAGAAGGGAAATTATGGAAGAACGGGAGCAATTTTAACAACTTTAACGGTTGATTCACAACACTGAATTCATTGAATGTAGTTTAACCCTTTAACACCGAACGTGTCGGATGCGACACGTTTACGCATATCATCTTTGAAGCCTCGTAACGCTGTAATTACGTCACCCACGTGCCCCTGGTTGCTCTCGTTTGAAAGTACGGAAGTTGATGTCCACACCAGTTTTTATTTGAAGTCAATCGACCAAGAAAAATGGGAGATAATGTCATTTGAGTTTTATAGTTTTATTGCACTCACAAATATGCATTAAAACGCTGCATGGACCATGTATCTATCTCCATATTTCCATCATTTCGTGTCCTTTTTCAAAACCAAAAGCAGCACAAAAGACTACATAACCCAATAGCCGTTCTGATGTCAAGGACGAACCGAATGTGATCATTTTTAATAAATTTCCGAACGAGGCGCCAACTAATGAAAGGGAGGCATGCGACGCAAGCAACGGCCGGTTGGTTTGAGCGACCGACTTTGAAACGTGCAGAATGAATCGAAAACTAAATTTAGCGCAAGCTGATGCATTATTTCATCAACTAAAGGAATAGGATGAGCTGTATTTGTCAATGTTTTTCCTCGGATCAGTCGGCGTCTCGGCGAGTAGAAGTGACAACAGCGCGCAAACCGCGGATGAGACCGATGAGTAGGCTGTGTGACGTTGTATGTGACGCAGCTTGGTGACATGTTCAAAAACAAAACTTTATTGAGTGCGCAAAAAAAAAAAAAAAAAAAAAAAAAAAAAAAAAAAAAAAAACTATTGGGTCGCATGCCTAAAAAAATTGCATTGAACTGAACTACTTGTCAATATTATTGAAAATACATTTTTTTCAATGTTTGTTATTATTTCTTCACTATGAATCTTTTCAATTTTTATATAGATGTGTGTTCGAGAAGCTTGATTGCATGTACATATATACCTTTGATAAGGTGATGGGTACAATACCTAACTTCACAAGGAGATATCCTCCAAACCCTTTTTGTGCTGGATAATATATATATATTTTTAATTCTCACTATTTTGCACTGTATATAACATGTTTTGACCATAGTATGTGTGAAGGCCAAAAACGCCTATGACCATAGCTCAGGCATGCTAACTGGTTAGGGGTGAAAAAGGTGACAAAGTAACATGGACACACGGCATGCGCAGAAAAGTGCATTTCATAGTGCAACCAGAGAAATCTCGAATTAAAAACAGTACATAATAATTTAACATATACAAGTCAATCTCTCATCCTGAAATCAGAACATATAAGATGCATTAAGTATCAAATTATACAAAATCTAAATGATAAAATATACAGTATGTCCCATTTGCATTAAGCAGAGAACAGCTGTACAGCATAAAATATAAATGTACAGGTACAGTATAAATTCCATTCACTTAACTATTATGTGTAAGATAGATAGATACAGTGGGGAGAACAAGTATTTGATACACTGCCAATGGGTTTTCCCATTGGCAGTGTATCAAATACTTGTTCTCCCCACTGTAGAATAAAAAAAAAAATACAAGTCTTCAAAAGCATTAACTGTAGTGATCATAACTTTATTTACAGTCAACCAAAGCAATTAGTCCCATGGTCCTTAACTTCGATTGATAGGGCATCATACTGGATAAACAGACGTACACCTGTAGGCTGTTTTATGAACGGGGGTGTGTACGAAGAACGCGGGAATGGGGGTACTTTCAAATGCAACCTGTAGCGGAGCTCTCCGGTTTGATAAACTCTCGATGGCTAAACGAATGAAACGACCTCCACAACAAGGCAAAACTCTTCCCTTTATGTAATTATCGGAAAGTATAGAGGGGCCTTAAATAACTCGTTGTCAAAAATAACTGGTGACCATTCAGAACTTTACTGACAAAGCCCTGAACATGACTTGTATGGAAGGCACTAGTTCATCACTCTAGTTACCTCATTGCTCATGATTTTTGTTTATCGTTGACAAGCGCTTTACAAAGGGGCCTTAAATAACTCGTCACAAAGCCAACTGGCGACAATTCAGATCCCAACTGACGTTCGCTAACTTTACTTACAAAGCCCTGTGTGAAAGGCGCTAGTTAGCCCCTCCGCAGTTAGCGCTACCTCGAGTAACCGCGTTCTACGAGGCGGTGAAATATCGAGGACCATCTGAAGTCAGTTATCAAGAAATTAAGCGAATACTTGTGTTATAGACACCATTACAAGCGCAGGAATTGATCGAACAACACGATTGAATGATTTATGAAGACTATTATAGGCCGTCACTCAAACTTTTAGCTTTAAGAAGTTAACCATTTTTGACATTAATCCCTTACCTTGCCGCAATTTCCAACGGGTCCGGGCAAGAAGCTGGGATGGGGAGGGGTTCCGCCTCCTCATTGCTGATTGGTGCTAACTGTGCTCACTATTGTCAGTCATTTGTTGTCACGAGAAGAGAGTGGCAGTGATAGGTCTAGGTCATCGGACTAGAGTGTAGTTTTGAGCATGGACTACAGTTTTGAAGTTAAGTTTCACTCGCTCGTTGACAGACGCCCCCTCCCCCCCCCTCCCCCCCATTTTTTTTCTCCTCGGATCTACGTGATTCAGAAGAATGACCCATTTTGATTTCAAAACGGCGAAATTTCGCCGAAAGGTGGCAAGTTTGCATGCCTGATAGCTGCTGTTTGTGTTGAATTGTCAAACATAAAACTATTCAATCTAATTTTTTTCAACTGAATGTTTATCCTAGCAAGTTAAATAAATATTATCAAGCTTCAAAACGGTTGGTCGAGCATGCTTGGTTGTCAGTGGGACTTCAACATTACAAATTTTGAAAAAAGATTTTGGGATTTTTTTTAGTCTTTTTGGGTCCAAAATGTGGATTAAAGTTGGTCAGTGAAAAAAACAACAGTTTGGACATGAAGTTCAAGGTATCCTGAAAAAAGGGACCCAACTTGGCCATTGTGAACAGTTTTTTCTTTGAAATATAAAGGCAACATCAAAGGCATGCAAATTTGGCCAAAATAGGCTTAGGTGTTAAAGGGTTAAAGCTGCTGATACAGAATGGGGACTTGAGTATTTTATTTACTGTTTTTAACTGTTAACTTGATACTAAAATAGTAGTTTGGTTTAGCCAGAGAGGATTTTTTAACAATTTTGCAACTAATGTACAAAACATTAAAAGAGGGGAGGGTGGGGCATCAATAATCGATTTATAATCGAATTGGAGCCTCTGAATCGTAATAGTAATCGAATCGTTAGGTGCCCAAAGATTCCCACCTCTAGTATTTGTTAACACATTATTTGACAGTGGCGCCATAAGACTGCCATTAGACAATCTTACTACATTTACGGGCTCAATTGAAAAAGGCAGTCTCAACGGGCACACCAAAAAACATATGAAGAAAAATTAGATTTGTGCATTAAGACCTGCGGTATGAACCTAGCCTTAGTTGTATGCAAAAATGTTGGTAAGTTAAGCCATTTGGACACTCTCTCATAAGAGCGTTAGAGGTTTATATAGTGATTGAAAACCCCCAACAGAGTGTCAAATGGAGTGGTCTCGCCAGAAGCCAACAAAAAAATGACGTGAGGAGCAGCAGGGAGGTCACACCAAGGTTGTCATTCAGAACTCATCAAGCAGAAAGTCTGAAGCGAACATGATCCATCAGAACCGTGACAAGCTCAGACACGCAGCATAACAAAATAAGCACGCACAGACACACACATACACCAATATTGGAGTCATTGTGCAATCATCGCCTGCCTTCACACTCGCTCTTTCCTTCCACTGTCGTGTGATTGCACATCAGTATCTCTCATGTCTTCTTTTTCCACTCACTGTTATCTGTTCATTCAATGTAGGATAGACACTCAGGTATATACAGTACGTACTTTTAAACTACTCTTCCTATCAGATTGGGATTGAAAAAAACTCGAAATGATTTGAGAGAAACGTTCAGTGACATCAAATGGTGGCAGAAAAGAACTCAATGTGAAAAGGAACCGGGACCACTTAACAGGATCGATTCACTTATTCCGGTGTTTTTCAACTGGTGTGCCGTGGCACACTAGATTATCAAGTGTGCTGTGAGAAATGATCCAATCTCTTTTTTTTTTCATGTCGTTGGTCGAAGTTGCAGTAAGAAGAGAGGAGTAGGTAGAAGGTTGCGGTCGTGTGCAGATGAGCGAGGTATTGCTCGTGTTGCGGTCAAGAACTGCTTGGATTTCTAGCCATCAGCCACCTTGCTGTCCGCGACAATGTGGACCCCATCACGTAAACTGTACATCATTTGATGAGACTCATCAAGTGTCGATATACACGAAAGTGTCCTTGCTTTTTTATCCATGTGTGACGACTGTTAGTCCTTCCCCCATGTTTTATTCCAACTAGGGCTGCAGCTATCGAATATTTTAATAATCGACTGAAAATTCTACCGATGAATCAAGTAATCAGATAAAACAAATATATTTTTAGGTGAATAGCAATTATAAATATACATGAGAAAACAAGACATTTCATCTAATCTTGATCCATTTTCAGTCAATCAATGTCTTTATTTTCGATGTATATTGTTGAAAACAGCCAACAATTGCATCTCAGATGTAACTAGAATAAAAAAAAAAAAAAGACTAATTCACTGCTTTCACTCAAAGAACTTTTAGATTAAAAAAAAAAAAAAAAAAAAAAGTTATATATAACTTACCTAAAAATGCCGTTACGCTTGATAACACACATCACTTAAAAGTTAGGTTTTTTTTCCCACGTGTTTCAATTGAATTTCTATTTGTGTCAAGCCATTTTTAAGTTCTAGTTAAGTTTTAAGTTAGTCTAAACTGTAAGTCCTGATAAGATTTTGAGTTTTTGCAGTGTTCAAAATAAATGTATGATACAGGCTGTATTGGAGCACATTAGGGACCAGTGCTACTTGGTGTTTTATCCAGCAATGACTACTGAGCTAAAATTGATAGTTAGCATTATTGAGTTCTTATTTTACACCCTCATCACTCCACAACGCTATGTTATGTTAAAGCCTGTATGTAAGATACGTTAGCCACGCATCGACAATGGTCATAATCAATAGAAACCTAGCCCTCCGCAGGGCTAACGTTACGTGAGTTTGTGACAGTAACGTTAATCTTATTTATTAGCGCTTAGCGCTCTTTATTAGCGCTTAGCGCTCTACTGCTTTAAGATGGCGGCCGTTTACGAACGCTGCCCAGACGCGGCCGAGTCTGTCATTTCGCATCTAGTTCAACATACATGTGATCTCTATGAGACGCATCAGACGCTACCTGCTACCAAATAGCATCGTGCGGGCAAGTATTTAGCAACGTCGGCGTCGTGTGTAGCGGCTGTCTGCTGCAGTAAGTTTTGTTGTTGTTGTTTTTTTGCTTCGTCCTCTACGCATGTAACATCAGCGCGTTGTCCCGCATTAAAAGTAGTCCGAGCAAAACGTGATGCTTAGAGCTGTCAAAATAAACGAATACTCGAGGTGAATAAAATTACTCGGATCAGTTTTTAAACTCGAGTTGCTCGAGTATTCGTTTCAGCTCTAATTCCAACACATTGTCGAGGACAGCAAGCTGGCCGACGGCTAGAAATCCGAGCAGTTCTTACAGTGGTATGAAAAAGTATCTGAACCTTTTGGAATTTCTCACATTTCTGCATAAAATCACCATCAAATCAAAATCACACAGATGAAAAAACTGTTTGCTTTAACTAAAACCACCCAAACATTTATAGGTTTTCATATATTAATGACAACAGTATGCAAACAAAGACAAAAGCGGAAAAAATAAGTGAACCATCACATTGAATATTTTGTGCCCCGCCATCCTTGTGCAGCAATAACTTCAACCGGACGCTTCCTGTAGCTGCAGATCTTTCTAGCACAAGGGTGTCAAACCGATTCCACAAAGGGCCGCAGGGGGTCCTGGTCTTTGTTCCAACAGATCCAGCACAGACAGTTCAACCAATAAGGTTCCTGCAAAAATAAGCAGCACCTGACTGCAATGGACTGATTACACTTGCAAGACACCAGATTGGTGAAAAGGTATTCATCTCATTTGGTTGGAATGAAATCCAGTACCCACTGCGGCCCTTTGAGGACCGGTTTGACACCTGTGGTCTAGCACATCGATCAGGACTAATCTTGGCCCATTGCGCTCTACAAAACTGCTGTAGTTCAGTCAGATTCCTGGGATGTTTTGCATGAATCGCTGTCTTGAGATCATGCCACAGCATCTCAATGGGGTTCAAGTCTGGACTTTGACTTGGCCACTCCAGAATGTGTATTTTGTTCTTCTGAAACTATTCTGAAGTTGTTTTACTTCTGCGTTTTGGATCATTGTTTTGTTGCAGCATCCATCCTCCTTTTAGCTTCAACTGTCTGACAGACGGGCCTCAGGTTTTCCAGCGAAACATCCTGATAAACTTTTGAATTTATTCTTCCATTAATGACTGCAAGTTGTCCAGGCCTTGAGGTAGCAAAACAGCCCCAAATCATGATGCTCCCTCCACCATGCTTCACGGTGGGGATGAGGTGTTGATGTTGGTGAGCTGTTCCATTTTTCCTCCACACATGACGTTGCGTGTTACTCCAAAACAATTCAACTTTGGTTTCATCAGTCCACAAAATATTTTGCCAAAACTTCTGTGGAGTGCCTTTTTGCAAACATTAAACGAGCAGCAATGTTTTTTTTTAGACGGCAGTGGCTTCCTCCGTGGAGTCCTCCCATGAACACCATTCTTGGCCATAGCTTTACATATAGTTGATGTGTGCACAGAGATATTGGACTGTGCCAGTGATGATGGTAAGTCTTTAGCAGACATCTTTGGTGGACGGCCACTCCTTTGGAGAGAAGCAACAGTGCCAAACTCTCTCCATTTGTAAACAACTTTTCTGACTGTCGATTGATGAACATCCAGATTTTTTGAGATGGTTTTGTATCCTTTCCCACCTTTATACAAATTAGCAACCCTTGATCGCAGGTCTTCAGACAGCTCTTTTGACCGAGCCATGATGCACATCAGACAATGCTTCTCATCAAGACAATTCTTAGCAGGTGTGTGTTTTATAGCTCTAAACCACTCAGAGATTGGACACACACCTGACTTAAATTGCGTAGTAAAAATTGGTTTCAGTTGCTCTTAAAGGCTCCTTAGCCAACGGGTTCACTTACTTAATTTCCCCCCTTCTGTCATTGTTTGCATGCTATCGTCATGAAAATATGAAAACCTATAAATGTTTGGGTGGTTTTAGTTGAAGCAGACACTGTTTTTTCATCTGCGTGATTTTGACAAAGATCAGATCACATTTAACAGTGATTAGTTGATAAACACTGACTTATTCCATGCTTAAAGGGTACCACGGATAGAAAGACATGTAGTTCTTAAAAGATACACGTTCGTACGAGTTATTATAATTTGATATTAAAACCCCCTTAATGTTTTCATTTTAATAAAAATTGCAGAATTTTGTCTGAAAAAAATTAACTACTAGCTCGCCATTGTTGTTGATGTCGCAGGGCGCTGAAGTCACATGGCCACGCTTCCGTACTTCACATTGGCACGCTATAACTATGTAAGGTAGTGATTTAAATACACAACAATGTATCAATGGCGAGTTTCAAATTAATAAGAGATCAAGCAAATGAGTGCGTTTTGTCCCTCGACTGAGGCCGTAGTTTCCTGTTTAGTGCGGGTCCATTGTGATTTATGTTTATTTGAGTGTTGTCTTCACAACAAACAAGACTCCTGATAATGGCTCCCAGCATCATAGTTTGTATATTGTGACTAATTATTGCCATCCATTGTATTTGTTGAGCTAAACGAGTTGCTAAAGTGTTTAGAGTTTGACCAAAGTCTGAGTAAGTTTTAGGTGTATTTTCCATGTCTATTTTGATTGTGAATTTTTGAATGTCAGTTCTCTTTGCATTGTTGTTTAATTGTGTGAGAATATGGCCTCATTAATACAGATTGAAGCACTTTTTTTTTCGAGAACATTATTGTTTGGGAGATAGGAATAATTTTTGTTGTATTTTCACTATAGATACTCATGTTTTGTTTTTTTTTTATTGTGAAGGAGTTGCCGAAGCTTATGCCAATAAACGGCGCGGTCCGAGCTACAAATCTGATTTGCCTTACACCCCACTGTGGATTAAAGGAAAACTATGGCGCCAGTCAAGGGACAAAACGCACTCATTGGCTTTATCCCTATTTAACTTAAAACTCGCCATTGACACCTTGTGGCATATTTAAATCACTACATAATTAAAGACTGACACGTTTTTTTGTTTGTTTTTTTTTGTTTTTTAAAGAGTGACATGTGCAATTCCGGCAGCATGGAAACGTGACGTCACGGCCCTGCGACGTCAATAATAATGGCGACCTACTAGTTAGAATAATCTTACAAATTTTATTGAAACAAAAACATTTAGCGGGGTTTTAAGGTCAAATTATTATAACTCGTACTAAGATTATCTTTTAAGAACTACATGTACTTCTATCCGTGGTTCCCTTTAAGGGAAGTGCAGTAAATGCTGATAGATGTTATCTTGATCATCAGGCTTTTAATCAAATCAGATAAGAGATTCATGCTAATTAACGTTTGTGTTCATGAGATATACAAAGCTACATTGTATGCCGATGGTCAAACAATGTAATGTAGCCTTGGAGAAAGGAGTGGAAACGTTCCAAAATCCTGTGTGTACTTACTGTGTAGTTAGGGTTTCCTGCCTGGGCCCTAAGCTCAGCAAGAACCCAAATTCCATTGGTGAGTTTCATGGACTGGTACAGCATATCCTGACCTTCCACAGTTCGCTTAGCTATGGTGAAGATGTTGCTTCCCTGCAGTTTGCTGGAGGCCGCATCTTCCAAAAGAGTACAAATGCAAAGTGTCATTGGAACCACAATATGACAGCACTCCAAAATTGAGTCCACAATTGGCTAATAAGAAGTCCTCCACATGGTCTGACTTGCTGAATGGATGCACTGGCACGTAAGAGACAATTTTTTTTTGCTCATGAAAAGAAAAAAAGATCCGTGAAGGCAAATTTCCATTAAGCTGTCATTAGCATTTCTTCTCCAGCTTAGCTCCTCCGCTGCTCGCATAAAACCAAATTATCCAACACAAATAGTGACTGTAGCTTATGAATTATCATTAAATACAATTTGCTTCAAATGAATGCAAATAAAAGTCATATTTGCCAGACTATATGATGTGTGACGCCACTCGACAGCATTGTCCTTCTCACCTGAGTTAAGATGGCAGTCGTTCAGCTGGAACTTGGACTCATTTTCATTCGGAATGTCTTTCCACGTGGCTAGGAACACCTGTCGCTCTGCACATGAAGACAAGCGCATGGTGAGGAGAAATTCTTTGTGCTAATAAGATGGAAGCAAACATAGCATGGAAAATATTCTGCTTTCAACGCGACTGCTAGACACAATTAGGAGCATAGTCAGCCAGTTTAAAGCTAGTAATTGGCCCACATAAGGCTGTAGGTTGTTTCAGCTAATAAATGTTTGTGTATGCATTTGTAATTATGTTTACAGCTACAGTTTGTGGAGTTACATGTGAGTGATTTGCTATAAGAAATGTACATACGTTAGCATTTGTAGCATTTAAACTATTGGACTTTTGTAGGCAAATTAGGCTAATTTAATCTACTAAATCTACATATTGATTAGACTTGATGGATGTTTGGACACCAATTGTTAGGTGTCAAGTGTTTTATTGTTAAAATGTGTGTCGTTTTAAATATAAATACACATGTGTGTTACAGCTTTACAAATAATCAAAAGTTAAGGAAGTACTGTTTGATGTCTGTAAAGCAGAACAAATTCACGTTTATTGAGTGCAGAACACGTCATATTAGTAAAGGAAAGTAAATAATATACTGTGAGGTACAATAAGGTACTGTTTATGCGTGGAAAAAAAAAAAAAAAAAAAAAAAGACTACAGACAAAATGGCGGACAAGACTCCGGCGTCATAAAGTCGAAATCGCCTAAGTAGAGTACGTCGTAACCCGGGGACTACCTGTATTACATTTTTGTTATAATTTTTGTTGTATTTGTCTATTTGACATGAAATTATTTAATGAGATTGAACAAAACTGTAGATAACATGTATAGTAACAAACAGTGGGGTAAATAAGTATTTAGTCAACCATCAATTGTGCAAGTTCTCCTACTTGAAAAGATTAGAGAGGCCTGTAATTGTCAACATGGGTAAACCTCAACCATAAGAGACAGAATGTGGGGGAAAAAAAACAGAAAATCACATTGTTCGATTTTTAAAGAATTTATTTCCAAATTGGAGTGGAAAATAAGTATTTGGTCACCGACAAGCAAGATTTCTGGCTGTCAAAGAGGTCTAACTTCTTACGAGGCTCCACTCGTTACCTGTAATAATGGCACCTGTTTTGACTCATTATCGGTATAAAAGACACCTGTCCACAACCTCAGTCAGTCACACTCCCAACTCCACTATGGTCAAGACTAAAGAGCTGTTGAAGGACACCAAAGACAAAATTGTAGACCTGCACCAGGCTGGGAAGACTGAATCTGCAATAGGTAAAACGCTTGGTGTAAAAAATCAACTGTGGGAGCAATTATTAGAAAATGGAAGACATACAAGACCACTGATAATCTCCCTCCATCTGGGGCTCCATGGAAGATCTCACCCCATGGCGTCAAAATGATAACAAGAACGGTGAGCAAAAATCTTGCACTGCCAGACGTGTCCCCCTGCTGAAGAACGTATACGTCCAGGCCCGTCTGCGGTTCACTGGAGAGCATTTGGATGATCCAGAAGAGGACAGGGAGAATGTGTTATGGTCAGATGAAACCAAAATAGAACATTTCGGTAGAAATGCATGTTCTCGTGTTTGGAGGAGAAAGAATACTGAATTGCATCCGAAGAACACCATACCCACTTTGAAGCATGGGGGTGGAAACATCATGCTTTGGGGCTGTTTTTCTGCAAAGGGACCAGGACGACTGATCTGTGTAAAGGAAAGAATGAATGGGGCCATGTATCGAGAGATTTTGAGTGAAAATCTCCTTCCATCAGCAAGGGCATTGAAGATGAGATGTGGCTGGGGCTTTCAGCATGACAATAGGCGCTTTCGCACTGTAGGAATTTGAGTACTTGGCTCCTTTAACTATCCCGCCCTCCTGTAGTTCGAGGAGCTATCCTTCGCGAAGCAGTCGTGTTCGCACATGGGGTACTACGCCCAATTCGACCTGCTGTGACGTTTTAGTCTGCGCCAGTGACGCATTATTTACTCGCCAGTCGCCACACCAAACAGCGGCGCATATGCTAAACGGAAGACAACGAAATGGAGACCGTTGAAGACACCGCAGCAATTCTTGCATGTTTGAAGGGAATCGTTTCCATCAGCGAGGAATCCCAGCGTCTAACGACGAGACTGGTAGCGCACATTAAAAGACAACAGAGCCAAAGGCAAGCAATGTTTCTTCGTTTCATGGAGACCAAAAGGGTAGCAGACGACCGTAGAAGACAAAGGAGGCTACGGGTAAGTGTAAAACAATGTATTTGACGTGTTTATTAAGGATGTAAGTGTTCACGTGATGCGCGAAAAGTAAGGGGCGTGTTTGCCGCTGATTTCAGCGAATCACCAAAGAGCTACGTAATATCGTTCCTGCGGCCCCGCGGAAAGTACTCACTTCAGAGTCGGCGCTAAAATGTAGCTCGGAAGACGAGGTCCGCGTCCTAGGTTCCTACATATCCGAACACACAAAATGACGTCATCCACCCCCAAAAGGGTCGAGGAACTGCGTATAGTTACAACAGTGCGAAAGCGCCTATTGATCCCAAACACACAGCCAGGGCAACAAAGGAGTGCTTTGTAAGAAGCATTTCAATGTCCTGGTCTCAACCCCATAGAAAGTCTGTGGAGGGAGTTGAAAGTCCGTGTTGCCCAATGACAGCCCCAAAACATCACTGCTGTAGAGGAGATCTGCATGGAGGAATGGGCCAAAATACCAACAACAGTGTGTGAAAAGCTTGTGAAGAGTTACAGAAAACGTTTGGACTCCGTTATTGCCAACAAAGGGTACATAACAAAGTATTGAGATGAACTTTTGGTATTGACCAAATACTTATTTTCCACCATGATTTGCAAATAAATTGCAAACAATGTGATTTTCTGGTTTTTTTTCAGCAGTCTGTCTCTCATGGTTGAGGTTTACCCATGTTGACAATTACAGGCCTCTCTAATATTTTCAAGTGGGAGAACTTGCACAATTCGTGGTTGACTAAATAGTTATTTGCCCCACTGTATACAGTAGTAGGATATCCAAGTAGCACTTTCTGTGTGTGCACAAATCAATAAATTATGAATCTTCACATTACATTTCATTGGCCCACTGACTAGACGGCCCTTACTGACAGATGTCAGCCTTAGCAACGTTAAAGGGATTTCAGAGCACTGAGTGAAGAGCTGCAGCAAAACCACTCACCCATCTTCCCGTCCTCTACGAAGAGCATGCTGATGGGGTACTGGCAGCTGAAGTAGAAGACGTCAATGTTGTTCTTCACAGCCACCTAGGAGACAGGCGGGTGTTTAAGGGGGAAGGAAGATAGCCGGAGAAATCAAATGCACATATAATTACATGTCAAGTGTTTATCAAAGATGGACAAGACATGCAGCCAGTAGTGTACTTTTTAAAACCCTGCTATATACAGGGCATTGGGGGGGAAAAATACAGAATCACATATTCTTGACGTGAGGGGGAAAAGCGCTCGTTCCTCTTTTCCCTATCTGAATTGTTTGCTCAGTTTATAAAAGCTTGAGTAGAAAAACTATGCTCAGCAGAGCACAAAGGTATACGAAGTCATTTGTGTGAAGTCTGTTTGCATCTAGATGAAAAGCACTGTATTATTGAGTAAGAATTAGATTAAATTAAAATGATTTCTTTTTATGCCTTGGATTTTACACATTTTAACAATAAGAATGAACCTTTTAAAGGGAACCTTGGACTCAAAAGACTTGTAGGCGCTAATAAGCCACAATTGTTCTCTTTTACTAAAATATGTTATTAGAAACACATATTATCTATAATATTTAGTACATGTTTTGACCTACGGAGCGCGCTATGTTTTACGAGCGCAATTCACACTGGGGGTGATGACGTGGTTGGCCTGAACTGGGAGCAGGGGTCGCGTTAACCGAATATTTTCTGTCGTTGACCGGTTTTTTAAAACAGTGACGGAAAATACTGAAGTCCATCTGTCATTTTGACAGGTTGCAATTCACACCCCAGACCACAGGGTGGCGAGTGAGCATATTAATTAGCTATTTTCTCTTGATGCATGACGTCGTTGGCCTTACTCGGAAAAATGTCAAGGCAACTGAGTGTCCGAAGTTTCTTCAAAAAGCCCCAAAACGACAATGGTGTTGATAAAAGAGGTGAAAAAAGAGGGACTGCACAAGCGGGAACGCAATTCAAGTCCATGCGCACCAGGAGGAAGGTGTGAGACTGCGTTCAGGCCACAGCAGGTGAACTTTTAATTTCATTGTTCCATTTGTAACCTACCTACTGGGGCCACAGTCAGGTGTTTTTGTCACTGCGGAGAAAAAGTTACATATTCATCTGCTTGATGTGTGATGGCACGGTGTGGATTCTCTGTTAAGCTTGTTCGGACAGAATATTAATTAAAAATGAATGAAAACTAAATACTATTGAATATGTCGTTATTATCATTTAAAAAATTTAAGTGACAGGTAAAAATAGATTATGACCGGATTTTTATGACCCTGTCAGTCAAAATGACAGACAACGAAAAAGTCTAGCGCAACCTCTGACTGGGAGAATAGCTGTGCTAGCTAGCAAGCAAAGCTAATATGATAAGTGGCATGATTTTGTCACATTCTGCTGCTGGTCAGATTGTTTTGTTACAGCGCTGTGGGATGAGTTCTCAACATCGTAGCTGCATCCAATGGCGTATAACCAGCAACACGTCACTTCCACTCATTAATATTCATGACATTAGCTACTGTTGCTAAGGAGGGACATGCCACCGTTTGTCCCTAATAGGAAATGAATGGGAATCGTCTACGAAGGAGATGTTTACAGAGCTAAACCTACCAATTCTCTCCGAAAATGATGTCCCAGGTGCCAAATTCACTGGCAAAGATGTGAAAGAACATAAAAATGTTCAGTGAAAGATATGGCTTGAGTGTCGAAGGCTGAAAAAGACGATAAAAACGAGCCGACCTAAGCATAGCCTTAGCTTTTTTATCGACGCAACTAACAATGACATTCTCCTGTTTCAGCAAGCTATCCTTTACCATCAGCCCTGTCTTTCTTATATATCCTCTGGTTGTACTGTGTCTCTGACCGTTCTTGGGGGTAATTTAGTTAGTTTTGTGTAGCGATCGCAAATGCTACTCAGTGACAGCCAACGGACACTTTTAATTTTTTCATTGTTAACAAATCTTAATTCTCTAATTTATTTACACTTCCCTCTTACTAAAGTTGTTGTTGTTTTTTTTTTTTAATAACAGAAAAGGTAACAGTGGCAGTCAGATACCATCGTAGTTCTGTTAAGGTCATTCATTGTCAGACAGAAGCAGTACCGTACAACGTTACGCTAAAAAATAAGTTAAAAATACAAAAATGGCTAACCTCTTCATCCTCTGAAAGACCGTGCCAACCCAACAAAATGTTTACTGCATATGAAATGTGAATGGATTCAACGAGCTCGTTTCTACAAGTTCCAAAAAAGCAATGTGTGATCGGCATGTTCGTTTTTGAAAGATTACCGGCGAAAAGTAGCACAAATTACATTGTTTCTATGCGAGGGCGGGTCTATAATGTCCCACTTCGGCTTTACGATGCGACGTCATGTTCTAAAAGTAGCATGCGTGCGGTACGCCACTGCAGCTCATCCGCAGTGTATTTAAACCGATCCTAGGCGGCTTGCTCCCATTTCACAGTTTGTATATCCCTTCGTTGCTAGTTGTATCATTGCGTTGTTTTTTTCGTTTGTCTGCCTCTCACCGTTGTTTTCCCTCAGGTTTTTTTGTTTGTTTATTTTTTTCCTATATTTTTTTTAACTCAAACCCGACCTACTGTCACAGACCCTTTTTGTGTCTTCAATAAACCCTTTTACGCAATCCCTATGTTATTGCTGTCTGAAGTGAAAAGCATTTTGTACTTCCCTGGTCAAGTCAGCCGCACTCTTTTTAGTTGCGTTTCCCTTTCAGGTTTTACCGCACACACAATGAATGTGGGTTGCGATTTTTTTATGAGGTAAATCATTGCTAACGTCACAGAGTAGTATAGTCCTGTGGTTTACGGGTTCGTCTGTCGCACGGGAAACTAGGGTTGGAATCCCACTGGAGGCCTTCATTTAATTGCTTTTGCTGCTTTTTTTGTGACCTGCTCATCACTTTTCTACTCAGGTTCAATTTGGAAGGGCGGAACCGACGACATGTTTATGTCGCTAAAGACTGACACTGTGGAATAGGGGTGCACGATATCCATTTAAAAAAAAAAAAAAAACGATAATTTCCTGCTCCTCAAGGCCGATACCGATACGATAACCGATAATATATATATTAGGGCTGTCAAAATTATCGCGTTAACGGGCGTTAATTAATTTTTTAAATTAATCACGTTAAAATATTTGACGCAATTAACGCATGCAATGAATGACCCGCTGGCATACATTACAATGAGGCCGTTTATGGACATTAAGAGTGAAGAGAATGCCACCGGCCGCTTGGGGGCAGCGCCGTTCCATACTCATGTTATGTATTCTAAACGTGGGAGAATTAGTGGTTGTGAGACGTTTATGCTGTATTCACAATGCAATGCAAATTGCTATTTGTGCTCCACACATATTTCGGTAAGTTTTCTTTCTTTTAGTGGCAATTATGTGTCTCGTTTTATTTTGGGTAAGATATGTACAGATACAGTGGTAGAGAACAAGTATTTGATACACTGCCAATGGGAAAACCCATTATCAAATACTTGTTCTCCCCACTGTATATGTTATACAGTAAAGGCGAGTGGACACAGGCGTTCTTTGGACCAAGCCGTTTATTGGCATAAGCTTCTCCTTCACAACAAACATAAGTATCGTTTAGTGAAAGCACAACAATAAGAACATTCCTATCTCTCAAAAAAAAAAAAAAAAAAAAAAAAATGTTATCAAAAAGAAAAGCACTTCAGTCTATAGTAATGAGGCCCTATTCTGACACACAGTTAAACAACAATGCAAAATGAACTGGCATTCCATATCAATTTAGCTATGCAAAACCCGCGTAAAACTTTTCACTCTATTTTTATTATTATTTTTATTATTATTATTATTATATTAACTCTACTTTTGATTGAAATTTTTACAAATTTTATTAAAACGAAAACATGAAGAGGGGTTTTAATATAAAATTACTATAACTTGTAACTATAACATTTATCGTTTAAGAACTACAAGTCTTTCTATCCGTGGATCACTTTAACAGAAAGAATGTTAATAATGCCATTTGTGGATTTATTGTTACAATAAATAAATACAGTACTGATGTACAGTATGTTGTATGTATATATCCATCGTGTGTCTTATCTTTCCATACTGTATGTATATATCCGTCGTGTGTCTTATCTTTCCATTCCAACAATAATTTACATAAAAATATGGCATATTTTAGAGATGGTTTGAATTGCGATTAATTGCGATTAATTACGATTAATTAATTTTTAAGCTGTAATTAACTCGATTAAAAAATTTAATCGTTTGACAGACCTAATATATATATAATTTTTCAATGCATATTCACCTGACTTTTTGAACACCCGTAGGTCAAAAATACTATTGGTTGATTCAGCATAGATTTGCCTTTGACCGAACCATAATTTTCATGATGAAATGAACATTATTATAATGAACAAAAGAAAGACAAGAAAAGTTTTGACTTCAGATAAAGTGCCCATATTAATTTTTTCAAATAAATATAATTTGAGTCAATCACAATCAATCAGTCAATATCATTGACGATGTGTTCCCCTGAACAATTAGCACGAATCTGAAACTAACAAACATAAACTCAACAGGTATCGTGCTTTGTCAGCAGATAAAACATTTGGTACAACAGGAGAGGAGACTTGTCATCTTGGTCCACGAAACAACTTTCTTAACCTGGCAATTATAGAACAGCAAGCCTATCAATAACCAAAAGGCCTCTCAAGAACTTGTAAACATAACACTGTAAAATGCAAACATTTGCTAATTGCCATAGTAAGGTTTATAACTCAGTGAAGGAAAAATAAGGCCTCTAGAATAGTAACAAAACTTTGAATACTGGCAAAACGGGAGTGGAAACACACACATCCCCCATTCAACACCGTGCCAAGAATATTATTAATAGGCCCGATAACATATTTTGCTCTCGGCTTTATTGGGATGACGTCATAATTCCTTTTATTAGACCGATAATTATCGTACACCTGTAGTGTGGCAGTACGGCAGTGCAGGGACGTCACCGCCCAGAGTGCATTGTGTCGTCAACAACAATGGCAACCTACTACCCTAATTTTCGCACTATAAGGCAGGCGCACCTGACTATAAGCCGCCCCCCCCACCAAATCTGGCAGGAAAACAGCATTTGTTCAAAGATAAGCCGCACTGGACTATAAGCCGCAGCTGTCCTGTAGTATGTATGTATGTATGTATGTATGTATGTATGTGTGTATGTATGTATGTCATTAAGTAAATATTATGGGATATTTACACTAAAAGGATATTAACCAGTAATACTTTATTTGACATCAGCGTCATACCAATTACTTTGAACCAATTGGCTGCAAAGCTTCATTGCTTCAAGAAGCTTAATTTGGCCATCACTGTCAAACAGTAAGCCTCTGCTGCCACCACTGTTGTTGTCCAACATGGCTCTGAGCATGCATTGCAGCGCAACAGATGTAAATAACAATCAAAATTCATGTCCTGTGCTAATAATTTCTTGAGTTACTGTTCCAGTTGTTTCATTAATTGCTAGTTATGGTATTTGGTAACACTTTATTAGACAGTGGTGCCATAAGACTGCTATAATTATGACATGACACTGTCATGAGCATTTATGAATGCTTATAACAGATGTCATTTAGTGGTAACCGGCAAAATATCTCACTTTTGAATGGATGTAAAAGATCCAAGCTGGACATAAATGGAGTTATTGACATAATTTGCCGCTGTCACTTCACAACATAAGCATTCAGTGATGCCCATGATACTGTCATGTCATAAGTATGAATGACGGTCTTATGACAATGTTATGATGGCGCTTTGTTTTAATTGTTACCTATTAACCCAAATAAATCTTCAAATAAGCCGCACTGGACTATAAGCCGCAGAATTCAAAATGAAGGGAAAAAGTAGCGGCTTATAGTCCGAAAATTACGCTAGTTAAACAAATTTTTCAAATTTTATAAAAAGGAAAACATTAGAAGGGGTTTGAATATCAAATCATTATAACTTATACTAATTACTGGTGCACGATAATTATTGGTCCGATAATTATCGGTCCGATATAGAGCTGGGAATCTTTGGGCACCTAACGATTCGATTACGATTCAGAGGCTCAGATTCGATTATAAAACGATTATTGATGCACCCCCCTCCTTTTTTTTTTTTTTTATTTTTAATAATTGTTTTGTACATTAGTTCCAAAATTGTTCAAAAATCCTCTCAGGCTAAACCAAACTACTATTTCAGTTAACATATAGCAGTAAACAAATATACAAAAATAAGTAAAAAAAACTCCAGTCCCCATTCTGTATCAGCAGCTTTAAACTACTTTCAATTAATTCAATGTTGTGAATCAACCGTTAAAGTTGTTAAAATTGCTCCTGTTATTCCATAATTTCTCTTTTGTCTACTTTCAACATGTGAAAGTTTTAAAACTATTTTAAAGATAGATTCAAGTCAATATTTTACCGATTTAGGAGTATTTTAGATAAAAACTTAATTAGGTTCCCTTGGAAGGTTCGCAACAACAGCTTTGCAGGGAAGTGTACTGCTTTAAGATGGCGGCCGTTACTAACGCCCGCATCTAGCTTTTTGTAGATGTGCTGCTAACGATACCGAATCTATACTGCATCTAGTCATATATAAATGATATCTACCGTAACATAATGTGTCTGTACTTTGTAGCAGCTTTTCAGCAGCAGTCAGGTATGTTGTTGTTTTTTTTTTTTATCTCGTGGCATGAGTTGAGCTAGAGCCGCGAGTTGAGCATTGGCGTTACCCGAGGGGCCGGGTAATGAGAAGCATGATGTTTAGCTACTCTCGCTCCGTCCCTAATTGCGTACCGAAGACCGCGCAGCGCGCTGCGTGTGTTGTACTTCTGCTTTACTTGGCATATTTCAATAATCGGAATTTGGATGTTTGTGAATCGTTCTCGAATCTTCCACGGCCAAATCGCGAATAATCTAAGAATCGGAAATTTTGCACACCTCTAGTCCGATAATAGGAATTATGACGTCATCCCGATAAATCCAATAACAATTATAATAGGACCGATAATATGTACTGTTCTGGCTTTGCAGTTTCTTGTATGGGAAATCAGTTGACCATTTGCGGGCCATTGCTCCCACCTGCTGGTCAGAATAATTCACTGCATCTATTTTTTTGTTACAGTAGTTTGGTTCAATCACTTACACATTGCAGTGTCAAGCGGGAGCATTGACAGTAGAGCTGAAACGAGTACTCGAGCAACTCGAGTAACTCGAGTTTAAAAACTGATCCGAGTAATTTTATTCACCTCGAGTAATCGTTTATTTTGACAGCTCTAAGCATCACGTTTTGCTAGGACTACTTTTAATGCGGGACAACGCGCTGTCACGTGCGGAGAGGAAGAAGGGAAAAAAAAAAAAAACTTACCGCAGCCGACAGCCGCCACAAACGACGCCGACGTTGCTAAATACTAGCCCGCACAATGCTACATTGGTAACAGGCAGCGTCTGGCGCGTCTCATTGAGATCACATGTATGTTGAACTAGATGACCATTGACAGACTCGGCCGCGTCTGGGCAGCGTTTGTAAACAGCCGCCATCTTAAAGCAGTACAGCGCTAAGCGCTAATAAAGAGCGCTAATAAAGAGCGCTAAGCGCAAATAAATAAGATTAACGTAACGTTAGCCCTGCGGAGGGCTAGGTTTCTATTAATTATGACCACTGTCGATGCTTGGCTAACGTGTTTTACATACAGGCTTTAACATAACATAGCGATGTGGAGTGATGAGGGTGTAAAATAAAAACTCAATAATGCTAACTATCAATTTTAGCTCAGTAGTCATTTCTGGATAAAACACCAAGTAGCACTGGTCCCTAATGTGCTCCAATACAGCCTGTATCATACATTTATTTTGAACACTGCAAAAACTCAAAATCCTATCAGGACTTACAGTTTAGACTAACTTAAAACTTAACTAGAACTTAAAAATGGCTTGACACAATGAGAAATTCAATTGAAACACGTGGGGAAAAAATCCAAACTTTTAAGTGATGTGTGTTATCAAGCGTAACGGCATTTTTAGGTAAGATATATATATATATATATATATATTAATAAGATCTAAAAGTTTTTTGAGTGAAAGCAGTGAATTAGTCTTTTTTTTTTTTTTATTCTAGTTACACCTGAGATGCAATTGTTGGCTGTTTTCAACAATATACAACGAAAATAAAGACATTGATTGACTGAAAATGGTTCAAGATTAGATGAAATGTCTTGTTTTCTCATGTATATGTATAATTGCTCTTCACCTAAAAATATATTTGTTTTATCCGATTACTCGATTAATCGATAGAATTTTCAGTCGATTACTCGATTACTAAAATATTCGATAGCTGCAGCCCTAATTGACAGTCGTGAATGCTTTCTGTTACGTTTCCGCCTCGGAAATATATGTAAGTATTTTATGTTTACGATAACATATGGATGTACAATATATGTTTACTTCTGTGGTGAAGGGTCATATGTACAGAACTTATATAAGTTGTGTTATAGAAGCCAGCCAATGCTTTAGTAGCTCAAGCTAGTGTGCTTTGCTATACATATAATAGCTGTGTATATAAGTTTATTGTGCAGTTTGTTGTATATTGAGTATTGAATATGTGTATTTTGCTGTTGTACTGTCACAATATTAAGACGAGTGTCTTCCCATAAAAGCAAGGAAAGATCAAGCCTTGTGGTTTATGGAACTGCATTCATTCTTAGCTGGCTGTCGGGCAGTGCAGAAGTGAACCGCACTGTTTTGTTCATATCATTATGAAAAATCTGATGAAATCAAAGGCAAATCAATGTTGAATCCACCACTAGTTTTTATTTATTTTTAAACCTCCGGGTGTTCAAAAAATTATATATTTATTATCGGTAATCGATATCGGTATCGGCTTAGAGGAGCAGGAAGTTGTCGATATCGGTTTCAAAAAATGGATATCGTGCACCCCTAATACTAATATTTATCTTTTAAGAACTACAAGTCTTTCTGTCCGTGGTTCCCTTTCAAGTGAACACAAAATATCATCCCTGATATTTGGGATCTTTGTAAATCAGACCTTATGGGCCGTTTACATGGTGATGCTGCGACACCAAGACACAGTTTGTGTTGCTGAATGGCCTCACCTTTACATGGCTGAGGAGGTTGTTGTCAAGGAAGCGCATCGCTGCCTTGTAAAACTGCACTGCCCCCTAGGGCCTGGCATGAATACTACATTGTTTTTACGCAGAATTGCAACATCGTTGTAATGGAAACGGAACCGAGACGGAACCATTTAAACGCAAACAAAATTTGTCGTTAAACGGCCCCTTAATCCTTGAACAGAGTATGATTCCAGCTGCTAGTAACGCAGTCATCATGGAGTGTACTCAACTACAGAGCCACAATGGACTATCCAGTCTTTTCAGGCTCCAGCTGTTAACACAAGTTGCTGCTGTAGACCACCTACATGAGCATCAGAGGACCATTTTTAACACTGTGTCAGGAGGATAAAGTAGAACTGCTGATAAATAATTAATGAGGCTGCAGTTAATGAAGCAATCTGCTATCTTAGCTAAACTCATCACTTGAGAGTTTGGCACCCCGCTCGACGCAGCAGGTGACTGTGATTAATTATGAATAGCCTGAAGTCACAATGCGTCTTTTGTCCAAAGCCAGCAAAGCCTTTCTTTTTAATGTGAACAGTGGTCATGAAAGGTTCAGGAAGCAAAACTGCGACTACACATCAGGTACTCGAAATAGTGTTTTGGGGCACTACGTTACATCAGGAGAAAAGAGTAAACAATTATCCGAGTGGAAAAACAGTAAAGGGCAAAGAGAAACAAAGGAGCCATATGTTGCATAACCACCAATGTTAGCCCCCACCTATTGCTACCCCTCTAGCAGCACTTATCTCCTTTAGGCAGCTACACACAGCTCCATTCACTATTCACCATGATTCAAACTACTTGATGCACCTTCAGTGGGGCAAATAAGTATTTAGTCAACCACCAATTGTGCAAGTTCTCCTACTTGAAAAGATTAGAGAGGCCTGTAATTGTCAACATGGGTAAACCTCAGCCATGTGTGACAGAATGTGGAAAAAACAAACAGAAAATCACATTGTTTGATTTTTTAAGAATTTATTTCCAAATTAGAGTGGAAAATAAGTACAGTGGTACCTCTACATACGAAGTTAATCCGTTCCAGGACCTTGTTTGTAAGTCGAAATGGTCGTATGTCGAGCAGGATTTTCCCATAGGAATACATTATAATTCCATTAATTCGTTCCACAGCCCAAAAACCTTCACTAAATCCTTAAAAAATACTGCTGGTACTATTACAAATGGCAATTACACATAGCAAAACAAATAAATTATAAATCAAAATCGGAATAATAATAATAATAATTCCTGTATTAATGTAACGAATCGGGTTCTAATGTGGCGGACGTTTTTTGCTGACCCTGAACGCACCGCGGGGCTGACGTGCCAGGTCACAGAGACAGACCGGTGAGCTTGAGTTTCACTTTCACCTTGAATGTTTTCTTGAGAACACCGTCAATTGCGGCAGACAGAAGGTGTTTTTGTTTTGAATAAGTTGTGAAATAAATGATAAAAACGTGGCGAAGTTGGCGATTTCTCTGGAGATGTTACCACAATAAGAATTGTCAGCTTAACTTATAAAGACTGGCGAACGATGGTCGGAGGAGGACCGTGGAGATGTATTGTTGAGCCATTTCACGGATGCCCACCCTACGCTCATATTTTTCTGTCATTTGCATCTTCATTTAGAAGGTAAGCGTCAACTTTTTCCTTGTTTCACCACCTGTACCAACCTTTTCTGAAACCAGTGTTGATTTGTCACACAAGAAAATCCGCCGTGCATTCGTCTGCGGTGCTGCCATTGTCGTCGTATTTCGAGCATGTCGTCGGATGTAGAAACAAATGGCGAGTCAAATTTTACGTCGGATGTCGAAAAGTTCGTGTGTCGAAGCGATCGTATGTAGAGGTACCACTGTATTTGGTCACCTACAAACAAGCAAGATTTCTGGCTGTCAAAGAGGTCTAACGTCTTCTAACGAGGTCTAATGAGGCTCCACTAGTTACCTGTACTAATGGCACCTGTTTTAACTCATTATTGGTATAAAAGACACCTGTCCACAACCTCAGTCAGTCACACTCCAAACTCCACAATGGCCAAGACCAACAAGCTGTCGAAGGACACCAGAGACAAAATTGTAGACCTGCACCTTGCTGGGAAGACTGAATCTTCAATTGGTAAAACGCTTGGTGAAAAGAAATCAACTGTGGGAGCAATTATTAGAAAATGGAAGACATACAAGACCACTGATAATCCTCCTCCTCCTCCTCACCCCGTGGCGTCAAAATGATAACAAGAAAGGTGAGAAAAAATCCCAGAACCACACGGGGGGACCTCGTGAATGACCTACAGAGAGCTGGGACCACAGTAACATAGGCTACTATCAGTAACACAATGCGCCGCCAGGGACTCAAATCCTGCACTACCAGACATGTCCCCCTGCTGAAGAAAGTACACGTCCAGGCCCGTCTGCGGTTCGCTAGAGAGCATTTGGATGATCCAGAAGAGGACAGGGAGAATGTGTTATGGTCAGATGAAACCAAAATCGGACTTTTGGTAGAAACACAGGTTCTCGTGTTTGGAGGAGAAAGAATACTGAATTGCAGCCGAAGAACACCATACCCACTGTGAAGCATGGGGGTGGAAACATCATGCTTTGGGGCTGTTTTTGTGCAAAGGGACCAGGACGACTGATCTGTGTAATGGAAAGAATAAATGGGGCCATGTATCGAGAGAGTTTGAGTGAAAGTCTCCTTCCATCAGCAAGGGCATTGAAGATGAGACGTGGCTGGGTCTTTCAGAATGACAATGATCCGAAACACACAGCCGGGGCAACAAAGGAGTGGCTTTGTAAGAAGCATTTCAAGGTCCTGGAGAGGCCTAGCCAGTCTCCAGATCTCAACCCCATAAAAAATCTGTGGAGGGAGTTGAAAGTCCGTGCTGCCCAACGACAGCCCCAAAACATCACTGCTCTAGAGGAGATCTGCATGGAGGAATGGGCCAAAATACCAGCAACAGTGTGTGAAAAGCTTGTGAAGAGTTACAGAAAACGTTTGGCCTGCGTTATTGCCAACAAAGGGTACATAACAAAGTATTGAGATGAACTTTTGGTATTGACCAAATACTTATTTTCCACCATGATTTCCAAATAAATTCTTTAAAAATCAAACAATGTGACTTTCTGGATTTTTTCCCCCACATTCTGGCTCTCATGGTTGAGGTTTACCCATGTTGACAATTACAAGCCCCTCTAATATTTTCAAGTGGGAAAACTCGCACAATTAGTGGTTGACTAAATACGTATTTGCCCCACAGTAAGCTATTAGGGAGGTGTGTTTTTGCAGTGCACATTAAGTCTCTAAAACAGAGGATCTCTGCTTTCTTAATAAAATATGAAAACACTGTACTTAACATATGTGCTTGTTTTATAAAATGTGCACAATACACATTCGAGGAAGTAAACATTTGAAGTGTGTAACCTGTAGGTTATTGAGAGGCTCCATCTTCATGACAGGTCCCACAGTGTTGAGGGGAAGAACCACCTCGATACTCTGGTTTGGGCTAACTGGAGTCAGAACCTGGAGAGGACCAGCAGGTGCCAAACCAAAACTAAAACCGGAGAAGATGAAACGAGTATAAATGACAGAACTGTGTACATTCACTAATAACCCTAAAAATGATAGCAAGGTGTTACCTGTTTCTATTGAATTGAATGGCAAAATCAGTCATGACACTCATTGCTTTATTCGTAAGAGTCATCTCCATTTGAACAACTCCAGCTCGACGACCAAATGTTCCAGTAATCTCCAAGCCCTTCGCCTTCATAGCTGGAAGCCAAAGCTAGAAAAAGGAAACAATGTCTACCACTTAGAAAACTGGTGGTGTCTTGATGGCATTCAACACTTTTTTTTTTTTTTTAAACTCACTGTTTTGGGAGGCACATAGGCACTCACTGGCATACCAACTCCACCGCCAAGGTCAAACAAGTCATCCAGACCACCACTTACAGGGGCGGTGAAAGCAGGCGGTACGGCAGCGGGTGGTGCGCCAAAGCCAGCTGGCATCTGCAGGTCACATTGACAAAAATCAGTAATGTTACTAAAATAATTTACATTGAAATACCTATTGATGGCAATAGACGTCAAATTCATTTGAACTCTTTTCACTTTTTGACGTCTACGTCAGCCAACGTGGCCCCTCTCGTTTTGCGGCTGCCGCTAGTGTTAAACAGCCTTATGGTGCAGTAGTAATAGGAGTAGGAGTATTGGTTGGGGTTGCGTCATACATGGGGAAGGGGAAGTCATGCCTTGATTAACCAATATTGATCCATATGCAGTGTTGTTAATCTTACTTTAAAAAAGTAATTAGTTAAAGTTACAAATTACTTCTCCCAACTAGAAACTGCAATTTCTGGAGAAATTACTCTGGGTCTTTCCTGTGAGGAGATACAGATCTATCAATAGAATGGACAAACATGCCCATCAATGGCATTAAACAAAGTACAATGCCTGAATGAGAAATTTGGAGAAATTTGGACGTCCATGGGTGCCAATGGCAGAATCCTTCATAAGTGTCAATGGTATCGGGGAAGTTTGGGGGACACGTCCTATTGATATCTGGTCATTTCCTGTTGATTTGGGGACACTGTTTTTTTTTCCCCATTGAAAATGAATGGGAAAAAAATTGGACGTCCATGGCCGTCAATGGCATCGACTTACATAGGCGTCAATAGAATCCAAGTACATCGGCATCAATAGAATGGACAAACATGCCCGTTAATGGTAAATGGTGTTATACTTGTATAGACCCTACCCACCGACGTCACAAAATCACGTGCTCGCTGTATGGTTCCGCCCACTTGTCCGTCATTTTGTGTCTGTATTATCAATGGTCTCAATTGATCGAGCAATTTATAATGCATTTCATGGAAGACCCGGTGCTTTCGGATGCCGTAAACTCACTTGATACGTTGCATAAAAGGAGTTATGTGGAAAAGCTTCAGTTTATCCATTCGCCAGATCCATATTTGATGCCTAAATCGATGTTTTTCGACCCGCTGTCTCCGCCGTATTTGCCTGACATCTGCTAGCTACCCTGAACTGTACAACTATCTTGTCCACACAAAATCAGCCTATTCTCACGAAAGTTTGAAAAACTTTAAGAGCTTGGAGGCTTATAAATACTTCGTTGCTGGTTGGGTGAAACAGGTCCTCGTCCACGAAAATTCGGCAGGAATCTATCTTGTGCTTGGAAAGGTGAGTTACGAAATTTTCAATTCAAAATCTTTTGTTATTGCTAACATCCACTGTCAAGTCTAATGTATTTCATGTCGTTTGTCAATGGAGTTAGGGCTTTTAATGTTTATATGGTTTAGCGATAGCACTCTCACTACATACATACGTGTATGTTGTCGGCGATTAGCCTAGCAATGATCTTAATTGTGGTTGTCACCCCAAAACCCTCTAAATATATATTAAATGCATCTTACCAGATATAAAATGACTACTACATAATCTGTGGTAATCGTTTGGAGCCCAGTTTTCTCGTCGAATTGCAGCAGCCCATCTCGCTCTCTTCTCTCCTGGTCTCTCGGAATCCAGTAGAACTTCAAGTCTCTCCGTCTTCTCCGTCTATCTTCTCTTTTATTGCAACCGACCGCCACACACGCCTTCACCATTTTGATTATTAATGTTAACGAGCAGAAAAACACGTCGTAAATAGGAGGAATGTACGTAGCCGTAACAGGGAAACATGATGTGTTGACGGACAATTGGGCGGCACCAGTCAGGAGGAAGGAGTTGTGACGTCACGTGGGTAGGGTCTATAGTGCTTTTCCATGGCATTAAACAAAGAAAATGCCATTAGAAAAAAATGAATGGGAAATTTGGCCGTCAATGGCAGCACCCTCCTTAAGCGTCAATGGAATCGGGGAAGTTTGGGGGACACGTCCTATTGATATCTGGTCATTTCCTATTGATTTGGGGACATTTGTTTTTTTTCTCCCATTGAAAATTAATGGAAACATTTTTGGACGTCCATGGCCGTCAATGGCATCGAGTTACATAGGCGTCAATAGAATCCAAGTCCATTAGGATCAATAGATTTGACATGCATGGCTGTCAATGGCATCAATGCAATGTAAATTCTATTGGAAATCCAATTGGAAGTGAATGGGAAATTTTCCCATTAGAAATGAATTGGTAAGTTTTTGGCAAATTTCCGGGTAACCGTAATTTTTTTCCAAATTCTGTATACAACTTTTATGCCCCTCAAAAATTGTAGGCCATTTGAAAAATTCCCTGCGTTGCGCGAAAATTCCGGTCGTGCCGATACTTGAATGGCGCCGATTGGTGCAATGGTTCGGGCTGCGCGGTGCGCCGAAAAAACGCGGAGAATAATGATTGAATAATAATAATAATAATAAGTAGGCTAAAGTTGCAGAACAGGGAAAGACCCAGATGAAAAGTAACTGAAGTTACCTCATTTTTAGTCTAATTAATTACTCAGCTAAGTAAATGACAATACATGGTGCAAAGCTGCCTCAAAAAGTGTGAATTACAACAACTTACAGCAGGACTTCCTCCAAGGTCTCCACCAATCTGGAAGTGAAACAAAAAGTTGAGTGATTAACTTGTACAACGAAAAGCGTATTGTGCAGGTCTGAGGAGGTTGGAAGATAAGTGAGCAACTGCAAGCATGGGAACTAGGAAGGGGGGACATTATACTGTGAGAACAAGTGCATAGCTCGCTAACAGTGGTGGAAGTGCAACAATGCGTGAAACTATTTCGTGGCGAAGTGAGGGCTCACTAACAATACACACATAACATTTCCTGAGATTGTTACCAAGACCAGGAGTGAAAGTGGGCCGGAACAGTCCGGTATGCCGTTCCAGGAAAAGATTCGGGGCTAGAACGGAGCGGAACGGTGCTTTGATGCCGAAAATATGACTGCAACCGTCAAAACCCCACGTGAAAAAAAAAGCTGCCAGGCTGCCACACACACACCTCTCCAAGAAGAAAACAACCTTTTTGTACGTATTTCTTAAAACTAATATATGTAACGCACATTAAAAAAAGTCAATATTTAAAATATTTTCAATTTTAACGTACATCCAATGTTCTTAAAAAGGGCGAAGGTTTGGTCTCACCTTTGGTGGGAACGATATAACAGCATAACATGCATGTACACTTTTTGCTGGGGATGGGACATTAATAAAACCAAACAGATTACTGAACAAGGGTCAGGGCTACATTTCTCACAAATATGTACCTAATTAGTTGATAGGCTAAATCAGTGCTTCTCAAATATTTTCTGTTACGCCCCCTCCAGGAAGACGTAAACGTTCTGCGCCCCCCCAACTCTCTGCTGCCACTGTAAATATACTGTAGTATCATCTGTCTGTAAAATTCTTATTATTATAAGTACACCACTGCATAACATTGTGTCTGTTTTAATATTAAAGAAAAAAGTAAAAACTAACAAAAACAAAAAAAATTCATACTGTAAAAATAGACTCAAGATACATTTTTTGACCATTTGACACTGGAAAAAAATATAATAAAATCAATAAATAATAATAAATTCAAATTGATTAGCAACATTAACTTGAGAGGACAATATGCCAAACTATTGGACTGGGAAAAAAACTAATAAATAATAGAACAAAAACAACAGTGTCATTGGACGGAGAGAGAGTTTTTATTTTTGCTGCAGGCAGTATCAGCTCCTTTGCTGTGGTATTTGGTTATTTTGCATTGAGCAAATTGGTATGCCTCCTTATGTGATGCTGACAGTGCTCGCTGGTCTACTGACGTAACACTGACAAAGCGGGACGATTGTTGGCAATATTTGGCAGGTTTTCGCTGGGAAAAAAAAATTCCTGCTGTCCGCTGCGAACATTTTTAGACAAAGTAAACAGACTGGTCTTTCCTCGTCTCTCACTGTACTAAAAGTCAAAGCCAAAAGCTACAGCGCCTTGCAAAAGTATTCGGCCCCCTTGAACCTTGCAACCTTTCGCCACATTTCAGGCTTCAAACATAAAGATATAAAATTTTAATTTTTTGTCAAGAATCAACAACAAGTGGGACACAATGGTGAAGTGGAACAAAATTTATTGGATAATTTAAAGTTTTTTAACAAATAAAAAACTGAAAAGTGGGGCGTGCAATATTATTCGTCCCCCTTGCGTTAATACTTTGTAGCACCACCTTTTGCTCCAATTACAGCTGCAAGTCGCTTGGGGTATGTTTCTATCAGTTTTGCACATCGAGAGACTGACATTCTTGCCCATTCTTCCTTGCAAAACAGCTCGAGCTCAGTGAGGTTGGATGGAGAGTGTTTGTGAACAGCAGTCTTCAGCTCTTTCCACAGATTCTCGATTGGATTCAGGTCTGGACTTTGACTTGGACATTCTAACACCTGGATACGTTTATTTTTGAACCATTCCATTGTAGATTTGGCTTTATGTTTTGGATCATTGTCCTGTTGGAAGATAAATCTCCGTCCCAGTCTCAGGTCTTGTGCAGATGCCAACAGGTTTTCTTCCAGAATGTTCCTGTATTTGGCTGCATCCATCTTCCCGTCAATTTTAACCATCTTCCCTGTCCCTGCTGAAGAAAAGCAGGCCCAAACCATGATGCTGCCACCACCATGTTTGACAGTGGGGATGGTGTGTTCAGGGTGATGAGCTGTGTTGCTTTTACGCCAAATATATCGTTTTGCATTGTGGCCAAAAAGTTCAATTTTGGTTTCATCTGACCAGAGCACCTTCTTCCACATGTTTGGTGTGTCTCCCAGGTGGCTTGTGGCAAACTTTAAACGAGACTTTTTATGGATATCTTTGAGAAATGGCTTTCTTCTTGCCACTCTTTCATAAAGGCCAGATTTGTGCAGTGTACGACTGATTGTTGTCCAATGGACAGACTCTCCCACCTCAGCTGTAGATCTCTGCAGTTCATCCAGAGTGATCATGGGCCTCTTGGCTGCATCTCTGATCAGTTTTCTCCTTGTTTGAGAAGACAGATTGGAAGGACGGCCGGGTCTTGGTAGATTTGCAGTAGTCTGATGCTCCTTCCATTTCAATATAATGGCTTTCACAGTGCTCCTTGAAATGTTTAAAGCTTGGGAAATCTTTTTGTATCCAAATCCGGCTTTAAACTTCTCCACAACAGTATCTCGGACCTGCCTGGTGTGTTCCTTGGTTTTCATAATGCTCTCTGCACTTTAAACAGAACCCTGAAACTATCACAGAGCAGGTGCATTTATACGGAGACTTGATTACACACAGGTGGATTCTATTTATCATCATCGGTCATTTAAGACAACATTGGATCATTCAGAGATCCTGACTGAACTTCTTGAGTGAGTTTGCTGCACTGAAAGTAAAGGGGCCGAATAATATTGCACGCCCCACTTTTCAGTTTTTTATTTGTTAAAAAAGTTTAAATTATCCAATAAATGTTGTTCCACTTCACGATTGTGTCCCACTAGTTGTTGATTCTTGACAAAAAAATTAAATTTCATATCTTTATGTTTGAAGCCTGAAATGTGGCGAAAGGTTGCAAGATTCAAAGGGGCCGAATACTTTTGCAAGGCACTGTACATACGCTTCATCATTTTTCTTTGTCTTAGCTTTTCATATCTCCAGTGCTCTTTGCTGTGTGCTCTTGTTTGTTTCAAAAATACTGCGTTTATGCTGAAAATGAGAGCGCCACTGCCACCCACTAAGTGGATCTGCAATTACACTTTATTCTAGTATGGCGAAAAAGTATGTTCCCCATGTCACATGCACCACCCCCAGCATCGCTCCGCGCCCCCCTGGGGGGGCCCGCCCCACTATTTGAGAAGTACTGGGCTAAATCAAGGGCGTCAAACCAATTCCACAAAGGGCCAAGAGGGTCCTGGATTTCGTTCCAACCAACGAAGAGGTCATCTTTTCACCAATCTGATCTCCGACAAGTATAATCAGTTGATTGCAGTCAGGGGCTGATTGTTTCAGCAGAAAATGTATTGGTTAATCTGTTTGCACAGTCTCGGATGAAATGAAATCCAGGACCCTCTTGGCCATTTGTGGAATTGGTTTGACTACCCTGGGCTAAATGATCAATGCATAATAAATCTGAATTGAGTCATACTAACTTTCATGTGTATTGGTTAAGGTGATACAACGTTCAATTCAAACCTTTGTTTTCAAAAACTACTAAAGAAACATTTTGAAGTGCAAGTCCCTTGTGGTGGGTGGTTCTGGCGTTTCCCCAACCTCCACAACACTGACATCTATTTACATTAATTACAGTGGCTGCTGCTGGCCGAAAAAAAAAACCTTCTAATATCCCTCTTCGAAGGGGACGGAGGAGGCAGCATGTTGTTGACATGACTCGGTCAGGGTTGTGTGAGTGTGTCTGGGAGGGGGAGGGGGGGTCAAGTCATCAGCCAATCAAACATGTGTTTGAGGGGGAAAAATGGAACGGCACATTCAGCAAGTGAAAAGGGATAGATGATGTAAGTCTGAACAAAATGACAGGTCTATTCTGTCCTTACAAGATATGGGAAGACAATCTAAATGACCTACGTATATAACTGAACTCATTATATAATGTAAATAAGGTTGCTTAAAAGTTGGTGTTGACAATTTGAGCATCCTGAAAAGGTGGTAATGTCCCTACCTTCCCAATGCAAACCTACGCCCATGTTCTTAAGCTACACTGTATCACAAAAGTGAGTACACCCCTCGCATTTCTGCAGATATTTAAGTACAGTGGTACCTCTACATACGAAGTTAATTCGTTCCAAGACCTTGTTTGTAAGTCGAAATGGTCGTATGTCGAGCAGGATTTTCCCATAGGAATACATTAAAATTCCATTAATTCGTTCCACAGACCGAAAACCTACACTAAATCCATAATAAATACTGCTGGTGCAATTATTATAAATGGCAATTAAACATAGCAAAATAAATAAGTTATGAATAAAAATCAGAATACTATAATAATGATAATAATAATATTAATAATAATAATAATAATAAAATAAAAATGATTCCGTTAATAATGTAACAAATTGGATTCTAATGTGGTGGACAGTTTTTGCTGTACCTGAATGCACCGCGGGGCTGACGTCACAGTGAGATTGGTCAGTGCGGTAGAGATAATACTTTCGTTTTCTTGAGAGCACAGTCAACTGCAGAGGGCAATGGGCATTTTGTGTTGAATAAGTTCTTAAATAAATTATAAAAACGTGACGAAGCTGGCGATTTCTTTGGCGATGTTACCACAATAATAATTGTCACCTTAACTTACTGTATAAAGACTTGCGAACGGTGGTCGGAAGAGGACCGTGGAGCTGTATTGTTGAGCCAGCTCACGGATACGCACCCCACACTCATATTTTTCTATAATTTCCATCTTCATTTCAAAGGTAAGCATCACTTTTTTCCTTGTTTCACCAACTGTACCAATTTTTTGGAAACCTGTGTTGATTTCTCACACAAGAAAATCCGCCGTGAGTTCGTTTGCGTTGCTGTCATGTCGTCGTATTTCGAGCATGTCGTCGGATGTAGAAACAAATGGCGCGTCAAATTTTACGTCGGATGTCGAAAAGATCGTGTGTCGAAGTGATCGTATGTCGAGGTACCACTGTATATCTTTTCATGGGACAACACTAACAAAATGATACTTTGACACAATGAAAAGTAGTCTGTGTGCAGCTTCTATAATAGAGTTAATTTATTTTCCCCTCAAAATAACTCAAAACATAGCTATTAATATCTAAACCCCTGGCAACAAAAGTGAGTACACCCCTTTGAAAAAACATACATCCCTAAATGTCCAAATTGAGTACTGCTTGTCATTTTCCCTCCAAAATGTCATGTGACCCGTTACCGGAGTGCTGTTAGCATTGCTGCAGAGATTGAAGAGGTGGGGGGGTCAGCCTGTTAGTGCTCAGACCATACGTCACACTCTACATCAAATTGGTGTGCATGGCTCTCACTCCAGGAGGAAGCCTCTTCAGAAGACTGTACACAAGAAAGCCCGCCCGTCTCATCAGACCATAGGACATGGTTCCAGTAATCCATGTGCTTTGTTGACACGTCTTCAGCAAACTGTTTGCGGGCTTTCTTGTGTACCGTCTTCAGAAGAGGCTTCCTCCTGGGGTGACAGCCATGCACCCCAATTTGATGTAGAGTGCAGCGTATGCTCTGAGCACTAACAGGCTGACCCCAACCTCTTCAATCTCTGCAGCAATGCTGACAGCACTCGTGTAATGATTCACATGACATTTTGGTGGGAAAATGACAAGCAGTACTCAATTTGGACGTTTAGGGATGTACGTTTTTTTCATAGGGGTGTACTCACGTTTTTAGATATTAATGGCTATATTTTGAGGGGGAAATAAATTAACTATTATATAAGCTGCACACAGACTACTTTTCATTGTGTCAAAGTGTCATTTTGTCAGTGTTGTCCCATGAAAAGATACTTAAGTTACTTAAGATACTTAAATATCTGCAGAAATGCGAGGGATGTACTCACTTTTGTGATACACTGTATGTTCTAAAGTAGTAAAAACGGAGGATTTGCATTTAGATGTGAGGAAATAAAAATTAAGGGATGGTGGTTGGTCTTTTGTTATTTTGCACATCGTTGAAAAAAATTTTGAATGGAAATTAGTTTTGTATATCGGCCTTTGTTACATGCAGTAGCCTAATGAATGTGTAAAGCCCGTTTTATTGTGAGTTATAGGTATGACTGTGGCAAAAGTCGTTTTCATTTCACTGGTCTTAGAAGGTTTGCCCCCCCCCCCCCCCCGCCCCCCCCCCAAAAAAAACTGCTCCAGGGCAAGAAATTCTAACCACTTTCACCCCTGACCAAGACTGATACTCACAAACATCAAAAGTGGCACAAGTCATACACTGTAAAAAACAAAACTTTCTATCAGTGACGCTAACTTGATTTTATGCCGATTCAGAAGTTCTCTTAAGAAACTTGTTAATGTGAGTATTCCTAACCCGTTTTATTATGTTAATATGATTACAAGTAGTGACCGGGTTACGAACGAGTTCAGTTCCTACGCTGGCGACGTAACCTGAATTTCCGCCTAAGTCGGAATTCACCCTTTAAGTACCCCAAAACAATTATCCAAAAATTCCAAACATATTGCAAGGCCGAGAAACAACATATCCAACGCTCTGGTTTGGCCAACATATGGCTGTAAGTTGTTTCAGCTAATAATGGTTTGTGTATGCATTTGTCATTTAGTTTACAGCTACAGTTTGTACAGTTACGTGTGAGCGATTTGCTATGAGAATTGTAAATACTTTAGCATTCATAGCATTTAAACTAGCGGACTTTTTTTAGGCAAATTAGGCTAACCAAGTATAGCATCAGGAGGGAGAGTGAGAGGCTGTACGAGCACAAAGCAAAAAAGATTTTTTTTTTCAAATTAAAAACCCAATCCTTTCCACCCGATTCAGATCCTCTGAAAAATGGCGTGATCGGATCGGGACATTCTTAACAGTGGTGGCTTGGGTTTGATTCTAACTTTAAACAACACACTTAATCAAAACGACATCCAGTTTATTTACAATGTTGAGTTCCAATTATGTTTACCTAAAATATTGCGTTCAATCTACTTATCTGAAGTCCAGTTTACTTGAAATGTCTTTTAACCGATAACTTTTTATTAAATTTTCTATCAAATCTTTAAAAAGATCAAGTGATATTGGTTGACTTGAAACTAAGTTCTTCCAAGTTATTATTATTTTATGTTTTTACAGCGTATGAACCATTTAAATCATTTGTAGGCCACGGTGGTAAAACAGGGGACAAAAGTGCATTCTAGTCTCTAGCCATTGAGGTCCTAGGGACCAACCTCAGTCGGGCTGTAATCTGGGGGCGATGGGGATTGATGGAGGGGCTGCGGTGACTGAGGAGTGTCTGTCCGCAGGGGAACGGGCGGCTGATTGAAAGATGAAACAGATTACATGTCCCACAGGTAAGACAAGAAATGGCCTTGGGTCCAATATTGCCTCGGTAATAGGTGATACATGGAAATTATAAATGAGAATAAAAACGTAGACAAATGAATTCCAATGTTTAAAATGGTTTCAAATCTTCCCTGCTCTACATATCATTACCGGCTCAGACTCATCCCCCATCTGCAGGTGCAGCATTGAACAAGGAAGGAAAAACATGTGAAAATAATTTTTATCAAGTGGAGGAGATAAAGCTTGAATAAAAAATGATTGCACAGGAGGAAGAGCAAAAGAGGATTTGCTGGAAAGTTTTACCAGGCTATCCAGTCCTCCTCCGAGAAGGTCCATAGCCCCCATTTGCAGGCCGGAGGACGGAGGCGGTGGCCCAGTTGTGGTTGTAGGCGTTAGATCCAGATTGAGCAGATCTCCAAGAAGATCCTGGGACGGAATGACTGCAGGGGGCGCCTCAGAAGTGACAGCAGCAGAACCTGTGTCAGGGCTCTCCACGCTTTCGCCGCTAGCAGAAAAAAATTGCGAAAAATCAAATGTCACCAGTTTGGAAAGAGACTGCACACCTGGCTAAGGTCATGTAATACAGTACAGGTAGTCCCCTGGTTACGATTGAGTTCAGTTACTGCGCTGGTGACGTAACCCGAATTTCTGCCTAAATCGGAATTAACCTTTTAGGTACCCCAAAAGACTCCCTAAATGTCAAAATAACTATCCAAAAACATGAATTATACGTAATTGTACTGTCCTCGCCAAGACGTTGGAGCTAAGTCCAAGCTAAACAACGAGCTAAGCTCCGAAATGACAATGTCAGACATCCATGTGGTTTGCTGACTTTATTCAGCTGCTCATGACATGAACACTTGTAGAATGAAACTAAAATTTAAAGAAAATTAAATCAGTCTCGTCTTCAATAACAGCAGCTGAACTCAGGCGCAGATCGGACACCAGCAGTGTTGGCGTGCTAAAAATGATAATACAGGATTTAGCTGATCTTTACTTCAATCTTGGACTCAGCTAGCGCCTGAGCTAAGCCTCAAACGTTATAAAAAAATAAATGAGGATCTAAGTACAACAAAAGAACAATTGGCCAACTTGCATAGCAAAAGTCCACCAGCTTAAATGCTATATAATGCAAATGTTTACTAGATTTTTGTTTGTTTTTGGTGCGCACTGGAGACAATCTAGTGCGTACCAGAAACAAATAGGTACACACCAGATTGTTTTTGTTGCAACCCACATACTATCTGGTGCACAACAGATGGTTTGAATTTATTTTCTGTCAATGTCCCTTTAGGGACTCCGAACAAAATAACTACCCAAAAACATGCATTATATGTCATTGTATTGTCCTCGCCAAGATGTTGGAGCTAAGTCCTAGCTACACAGCGAGCTAAGCTCTGAAATGACCATGTCAAACGTCTGTGTGGTTTGCTGACTTTATTCAGCTGCTCATGACATCAACACTTATAGAATTAAACTAAAATAAAAATGAAATTAAATCAGTCTCATCCTTCAATAACAGCAGCTAAACTCAGGAGCGGATCGGACACCAGCAGTTTCGGCGTGCTAAAAACGATAATACAGGATTTAGCTGAGCTTTACTTCAATCTTGGACTCAACTAGCGCCTGAGCTAAGCCTCAAACGATATAAAAAAATAATTGAGGATCTAAGTACAACAAAAGAACAATTGGCCAACATGCATAGCAAATGTCCACCAGCATAAATGCTATATAATGGGAATTTTTGTTTTTTGGTGCGCACCAGAAACAAATAGGTGCACACCACATTGTTTCTGTTGAGGACCACATACTATAAGGTGCGCAACAGATGGTTTAAATTTATTTTATTTCTGTCGATGTCCCTTTAGGGACTCTGAACAAAATAACTACCCGAAAACCTGCATTATATGTCATTGTATTGTCCTCGCCAAGATGTTGGAGCTAAGTCCTAGCTACACAGCGAGCTAAGCTCCGAAATAACGATGTCAAACGTCCACGTGGTTTGCTGACTTTATTCAGCTGCTCATGATATCAACACTTATAGAATGAAATGAAATGAAAATAAAAATGAAATTAAATCAGTTTCATCTTCAATAACAGTGATTCAAAATTACATTTATAACTAGCTGCTGATACAGCAATAACAATCCACACAAACGATTAGCATGTGTAAGTTCAGCGTCCACGCATAATCAAAAACAATCGCATACTCTCGCCCAAAGTATTCGACCACAATTGAAACCGCACGATAAACAGTATAAAAGATGTCATTACAGGCGTTGCCTTTGTGGATGCTTCACAAGCAACAAATGTGTGCACAGGCTTCCAGCTGTAAACTATCCCCTCCCTCTCACTAGTCACCTTTGTTTTTTTTGTTTTTTTTTTAAACCGACTGGAGACAAAATGGCGGACGAGACTCCGGCGTCGTTACGTCAACATCACATGAGTCGGGTAGGTCCTAACCTGGGGACTACCTATATTGTTAACACCGAATAATCTGTGTTGCGGTAATCTGACGGGTATTCATACCTGTCAAGTTGTACGGTTTCGGCGTAATTTGTACAAGTGAGCACTGATTTTTAAATGTGTACAGCATACGTTCAAAATCTGTTCGTTTTTCGTGCATTACGTTTTTTTCCCTCCATTCGGATTTTGTCACCGTTTCGGCAATGAGGCAATGTGCATTACTATGCGTTACTACGTTGGTTGAATGACGCGAGAAAAGTCAGAGACACTCAGAGCAAAGTGTTTGTTGTGACGCTGTTGCAAACACGATGCTAGGCTAGGTGGCTCCAATATTTCCTCACTGTAGCCGACAGCCTACAATCTACGCCTAGATATCTCATGCATGTAGAACTACATGCGAAATGACAGACTCGGTGGCATTAGTAAATAGCGGCCATTTTAGAGCAGTACACTTCTCAGAAAGGCTCTGTTGTAGTGAACCTTCCTAACGAACCTAAGTAACTTTTAATCTCAAATACTCCTAAATCGGCAAAATCTTGACTTGAATCTAGCTTTAAATGATGAAACAGTCTTAAAACTTTCACATGTCGAAATGAAATAATAAATGACATCCAAACATAGCAAAGGTTACTATGTTTTTTGTTTTTGAAAAATATGGGGAAAAAAAACATGAAAGGTAACACCAGTTACTTTGCCAAGTAACTAATTACTCTTACATTCAGGTAACTGAGTTGCTAACTCAATTACCTTTTGGGAGAAGTAATTTGTAACTAATTAATTACGTTTTAAAAGTAAGAGTAACAACGCTGGTCATAAAGATGAAGTCTGCAGGGATCGGTCTTCGGGCCCATCTTGTTTACGCTGTATATGCTTCCTCTAGGTAATATCATCAGAAAACATAGCATTAACTTTCATTGTTACGCTGACGACACACAACTGTATTTATCAATTAAACCTGAGCAGATCAGGCGAGTGGATAAACTAGGCACCTGCGTCCGAGATATACAGTGGGGAGAACAAGTATTTGATACACTGCCAATGGGTTTTCCCATTGGCAGTGTATCAAATACTTGTTCTCCCCACTGTATACACCTGGATGAGCACTATCTTCTACTTAACCCTGAAAAGACAGAAGTCCTTAAAATAGGCCCAAAAAGTGTGAGAGACTCTTTAACTGCCCAGATAGTCACTCTGGACAATGTAAGTGTAGCCTCCAGCACCACAGTTAAAAACCTAGGAGTTCTATTTGACACAGACTTATCGTTTAAAGCTGATATTAAACAAACCTGCAGAACGGCCTTTTTTCACCTGCGCAACATAGCCAAAATTAGAACTATTTTATCTAAAAACGATGCAGAAAAATTAATTCAACCATTCGTTACATCTAGATTGGATTATTGTAACTCCCTACTTGCAGCTTGTCCTAAAAGTTCTCTAAAAGGTCTTCAGCTAGTCCAAAACGCAGCAGCAAGACTTTTAACAGGAACTAATAGAAGAGAGCACATCACCCCTGTGCTCCAGGCCCTTCACTGGCTTCCAGTCGAGTTTAGAATTAAATTTAAAATCCTCCTTCTTACATTTAAGACCATTAATGGGTTGGGGCCATCTTATCTCACCAATGCCCTGGTTCCATCCCGCCCCAACAGAACACTCCACTCTCAGAATGCAGGTCTATTGGTAGTTCCCAGGGTTTCTAAAAGTACTGTCGGAGCTAGAGCCTTTAGCCACCAAGCCCCTGTTTTATGGACTCAGCTTTCAGCTAATATTAAAGAAGCCGAGACAGTCTGCACATTTAAGATTAGATTAAACACGTTCCTATCGACAAAGCTTATAGTCAGGCTAGTTCAAGTCAGATTAGACTCATAGTTCAGTCTAAGCTGCACTAGAAGCTATCAAGCGTGGGGGAAGTAAGCCACTGAGTTCTATCTCCTTTTTCTCACTTTACCTACCACTTGTCTTACTTTATTTCTATTTTCCAATGTTAATATCTAGTTAACTAGTCTCTTCATCACTAGTCACCCGGTGTCCCCTTTCCCCCCTCCCCTCTGGGGAAGGGCTATTTTTCAGCTGCAGCCTCCTGACTATATGGACCCCTGCTGGATGGACGTCCTTGTTGCCACCCCCATCTCATCTGGCTAGATGGACCTCTTCTTGTCCCTTTACTCTACTGCATCTTTACAGACTGTGGCATGGAGGGTCTTAAGGATAGGGGATACCTAGGACTTGAACTGTATCTATTCATCTTTGTTGCTTCATTTCTAATTGTGTATTATATTGCCTCTGTAAAGCCCTTTGAGACTTCTGTTGTGATTGAGGGCTATACAAATAAAATTGAATTGAATTGAATTAACCCCGTCTGCTAATTCCCATTACCAGTCCTGGTGCATCCTGTCTATCCGTCCAGGGAGTGGATCTCTCCTGACTGTGGTTCTCCCCAAGGTTTCTCGTTTTCTCCCAAAGAGCTTGGAGTTTTTGGAGTTTTTCCTTGCCGACATGGAGGGTCCAAGGATGGGGGATGCCCAGGACTTGAACTTTATTTATTCATCTTTGTTTATTTCATTTGCTGTTTCTGACTATGTATCATATTGCCTCTGCAAAGCCCTTTGAGACAACCTTGTTGTGATTTAGGGCTATACAAATAAAATTGAATTGAAATTAAATTGCAGAATGAAAAATGACGAAAGCGGAGATTTTATTCTGCCAATTTGTTGCCGAACCCAATTTGCCTGCAACTATTGCTGATCGCTTCTCACAATTAGCAAAAGAAATGTTCCTTGACTCAAAGATTGCATCGGTTAGTTAATTTTATCAATTGACCTTTTTAATTTAATTGAACACACTAATGAACTACCTCAAAGTCAAACTGAATTGCGAGCTAATGCAGCCTTTAAGACATGATAGAAATTGCCAAAAGTTCTACATACAGTTATAACAAAAGTCACTTTTAATTTCAGTAATCATGATGTAGCTGTAGATATTGTTATTTGATTGCTCCAGGTTATATGTTACAATATTACCAATAAATTCATATTATTTTAACAATTAAGTTTTATTTTTGTTTCATATTGCACGCTATATACAATGTTGTAAGATTAGTCACCAATTTATAAGGGCATACGTCACTATTTGTAAGATTGCCAAAGGCCTCGGGTTGACAGGTATGGGTATTACAGCAGGCAAGTATGGAGTGAGCCAAAGTTTTGTTTTCTTCACTTTTGCACTCTTTCTTTAATAACCTCTGCTCTGCCTGTAGTGTTCATACAAGAAGCGAATGACTCACGATCCAGCACTGCCGGGGAGTCTCTTGTGTTGAACACCACGACTGCCCTCCACGAAGGCGCTGGGCGGCTTGTGATAGACAGAGGCCAAAGTACCAATGTGGCATATGAGTTCCTCCAGCAGCGTGGGCTCAATCAAGTCGGTCTCCTCGGAAATTAGGGGCTTCTCAGCCAGAACCACCTCCTTAGCGGCCACTGGGTCAGTGGAAAGAAGACGCCAGTAGATGTAGCCGCGATCCCTAAGGTCTGGATTATCAGAGTCCTGGGGAAGGAAACATCAGGAGGGAACATTGATGCCAACATGTCCATTCAAGTGAGAGCATTGACTAGAATAATAAGCAAGGAATTTGTTTTACACTTACCTGAGTTGCCAGACTGAGGACCTGCTGCACCAGCTCTTGGGTCTCCGTCGGTTTTTTAAGGAACAACTTAACAATGGCTGTTAAAAGTTGTAACTGCACCTGAAGCACACAATAGACAGAAGCAGTATATTTTAAAACCTCTCCTACAATTACCTGAAATATATTGTGGCGTCCCATTGCCACAGGGCTCGGCACCATGGACGGCTACGCCCTTGGGGGGGTGATCATCACACCTGCGGGCGATTGCCTCATCAGGTGTTGCCTGATGAGACAATTGCTATGAAGGCACAATCCTATATAAAGAGGGGGTCGGGAGCCACCCACGAGGAGAGACTAGTTTACACAGATCAGTCGTCCTGGTCCCTTTGGAGAAAAACAGCCCCAAAGCATGATGTTTCCACCCCCATGCTTCACAGTGGGTATGGTACAATTAAGTATTCTTTTTCCTCCTAACAAGAGAACCTGTGTTTCTACCAAAAAGTTCTATTTTGGTTTCATCTGACCATATCACATTCTCCCAGTCCTCTTCTGGATCATCCAAATGCTCTCTAGCGAACCGCAGACGGGCCTGGACGTGTACTTTCTTCAGCAGGGGGACACGTCTGGCAGTGCAGGATTTGAGTCCCTGGCGGCGCATTGTGTTACTGACAGTAGCCTTTGTTACTGTGGTCCCAGCTCTCTGTAGGTCATTCACTAGGTCCCCCCGTGTGGTTCTGGGATTTTTGGCTCCCGGTTCTTGTTATCATTTTGACGCCACGGGGTGAAGAGGGAGTTGAAAGTCTGTGTTGCCCAACAACAGCCCCAAAATATCACTGCTCTGGAGGAGATCTGCATGGAGGAATGGGCCAAAATACCAGCAACAGTGTGTGAAAAGCTTGTGAAGAGTTACAGAGAACGACTGGCCTCCGTTATTGCCAACAAAGGGTACATAATAAAGTATTGAGATGAACTTTTGGTATAGACCAAATCCTTATTTTCCACCATGATTTGCAAATAAATTATTTAAAAATCAAACAATGTGATTTTCTGTTTTTTTTCCCAACATTCTGTCTCTCATGGTTGAGGTTTACCCATGTTGACAATTACAGGCCTCTCTAATATTTTCAAGTGGGAGAACTTGCACAATTAGTGGTTGACTAAATACTTATTTGCCCCACTGTAAATGCCCCGGTTTCGAATGAACGAACGTTCCCAGTCTAAGTGATTGGGCGTCGAGCTCCATCAATGCAGCCTTATAGTTAACTGAGACACTATCATGGTGGAAGATTTTGGTAGCAACTTGTTGGTTCCCTTTTTTTTTTTTTTTTTTTTTTTTTTAAATAGTGACACCTTTTTAAAACGGTATCTCGATTCTTGGCAGGAGCATATCGATAACCTTCTGGGATACAAAGTCCCACGATATATCACCATTTCGATATATTGTCACCCCCCTAACATAAACTGATTTATTGCATAGGTTTTTATGTAAAAGCCTCAACATACTTGCCAGCCTGATTTTACAGAGTGCGATGAAAGCAATCCAATCTAATTTTGCATCCGTGACAAAGAGCCCTTGTAGTGTATTAACATTAAAACTGTCATCAGCTTGCATTCTCCTAAACCCACCTGAGTGCTTTCGTCATGGAAACCCTCCAAAAAGCTCTCAAGTAGTTCATCAGCATTGTCGATGCGCTCGGCATACTCCCCCACAATCCAAATCATGGCTGCACGTGCTTCCGGTTCATCTAGTGAGTCCAGGTTTTCACACAAAGTGGCAATCACACTCTCATACCTATAAAACATGAAATACACAGAAAATGTCATCATGAGACGAGGTGCAACAACCAATTACCTTCTTGCATAGAGACTGCCTTTATTGGGCTCTAAATTGGGATTTTTTTTTTAAAAACAGTAGTGTACACAGGATATCCAAAAGATTCAATGCCCAAATCTGAGAAATTTCTTAATCTAGTTTACAATCTGGTTAAATGATGACTTGCAAAATGAAAAGATTTTAAGCCTGTTGCGATATGCAAGAAATAAATTTATCGCCCGGTCAATAAAAGTAAGGGTGGTAATTTTCCCAGGCTGCGTTTTATCGCCGTGTGCATACATTTGTGCGTGTGTGCACACGTGCGTGTTGATTGCATATGAGACTGTTCAGACAGTTCCTTTCACAGATGTTTATTGGTCATCAACACGTTGTAGAACTAAATTTCAGACATACAAAATAAGGAAACGCACTTATATTAAAGCAATACTAGGGTAACTTTTCAGTTTTGGTCGGTTTTAGCGACACCGGTGGACAAAAAGCAGTAGCGTTTTGACTTAAGGAAGACTGCGTTTCCCATGACGACCAGCGCATACCAGCACTGTGTCGTAAAATCATGATCTCCCGGTCGCCTGCAGATGGATTAAATGAAATTTCTGTTTCCAGCAGCTGTGTAAAGGACGAATAGTAATAAGGTAATGAATCCAGTTGTGGCTAAACATATGGCGTATGAGTGTGGCTAGCCACCCCCCACCCCACCCAAACTTGTCAGCGCTCAGCGAGTGAAAGCCGAGCCAATGTTTATTGTTGAGTATGCTTTTATTCTGATAGCCTCCCCTTTTTTCTCCTCCTCGGACAAAACTTTTTGTCTCTTTTGTTGCTCTGCCATCTTTGCAGAATTCGCGCGAAAGCGTTCGCATCAACATCGGTCTGTACAACGAATGGGGAAAGTGATGTATGCTGTAAAGCAGTCAGCACTTTTGTAGTTTTTTTTTGTTTTTGTGCGTGTGGCACGGTTCCTGCCACTCTCCTCAAAGTAAATAAGTGCCGGTGAAAGCGATACAGACCCCCTCAAGATATAGAAGAGGTGTCATTGAACTAGTTGTGAGTTGAAAAATCATCAATCGTTATGAAAATATTCTATAAAGGTTGAAAAGTTGCTAGTGTTGCTTCAAACATTGTAAAACGTTGGCATGGCTACATTGAGACTAATAGAAAAAAAGAATGTACTAACCACTTTAGCCTGCTATAAAACATTGGCAGTTTTCTCCAAAATGTAAAACTGCGGTTAAAAGGTGACACTTCAATGAAACTTCACATGAAAACTCGCTGGTTTACAGCATTTGCAAACGATGCGAAAAAATACATACTTACTTACCGACACCACATGCATGACGAAAAGAGAAGTGGACTTTGGGTTAGGTTAGGTTTTTTTTTTTTTTTTTGTGAGCGTAAAGCTTAAGGTTAGCGGCTTATCAAACGTACTTGTGGTGAAAATTTCAAAATAAAAGCACGTCTTGTTAAACATGTAAATAAAGATTTCTGGAGTTATTCTCACATACTTCAAATTCTAGACTAAGAATATCTTTATAATGACTCATTATGAAAAATCTGATTGACACTGAATAATTTGGCTTTAAAATTGCTAACATGTGCATTCTGCAGGACAAGATGACAGCCATTTTCAATCAAACAAACACTTGATAGGTTTTATTTGTTCAAGAAAAAAATGGCATTGGGTTTCTCACCCATTTCATATTCTGCACTTAGGTAGCTAATGACTCGTTATGCATTGTGTGTGTTTTTTCTTTTAAGTATTTATTAATGTTAACATAGTTAGTGTTTTATTTAAGAATAACAATTTTTTGCATTTGAATGGGTGATATATTAGGATGTATTGTTACTATATTCATGGTTGAATTGGTTAAAAAAAAAAAAAAAAAAGGGAAAAATTCAGTTTTTGCACGAAAAGGTGTACCTGACTATAAGCCGCCACCCAACAAATTTGACATGAAAACGGCATTTTTCATAGATAAGCCACACTGCAGCTGCCCTCACTGTATTATGGGATATTTACACCAAAAGATGTTAACCGGTAACATAACACCAAATGAACCACCATGAACATTTGAACCAGTTGGCTGCAAAGCTTCTTTGCTTCAAGAAGTCTCAATTTGGTGTCACTCTACTCTTGGGGGAGACAGTCAACCTCTGCTGCCACCTGCCATCAACACTGTTGTCGTCCAACATGCCCCCTAGCGTGTATTGCAGCGCTACAGATGTAAATAACATCAAAACTCATGTTCTGTGCTTATTATTTCTTCAGTTACTGTTCTAGTTGTTTCATTCATTGCGAGTTATGGACACTTTATTTGACAGTGGTGCCATAACACTGTCATAAGACCATCATAATTATGACATGACACTGCCATGAGCATAAATGAATGCTTATGACGTATGTCATTTCGTGTTATCTGCTAAATTATCTCACTTTTGAACAGATGTAAAAGATCCGAGCTGGACATAAATGGAGTTAGTGACAATTTGCCGGATGACACTGAATGACATCTGTCATAACCATTAATTAAAGCCCATGATAATGTCATGTCATAATTATGACAGTCTTGTGCCTTATGACGCCACTGTCAAATAAAGTGTTAACTATTAACCAAAATAAATCAACGAATAAGCGGCAGTGGACTATAAGCCCCAGGATTCAAAATGAGGGCAAAAAGTAGCTGCTTATAGTAAAAAATTACAGTAATGAATATGTATTATCCAGTCAACCTCTCATTTTTCTGTGCAATGGACTCTTTCCTCTGAAAAATGCAATGATATTTTTTATGTTATGAGTTTCAAATTGTGTTTAAGTGCTAACAGAAGTAGACCAACCAGCCGGAAAAGGCTCCCCATTACTTCCTGGCAGGCCACCAAGCAGGGACTTCAAAATGTCCACTTGCAGTTAAGGTGCGGTTTGTGATTGTATTAAATAAGTCCAGGCAAGTGGAAGGAAGAAAAAGATCATGCTGTCACGCATCTGCGGGAAACAAGCTGGATGTTTCCTTTTTAAACAGTTACAGCCAACTTTCAACATTCATTTTCACAATAGTTTGTTACCACCGCTCATCCTTATTTCATTGACTTTTCTGTTTGTTTTCTGTTTTTTCACAATTCCAGCAAAGTGCATGGTAAATACACCGACAGCTTTTGTGAGGATTTAGACCATTTGTTAGCAAGTGTTTGTGGTGCCTTTTCAGATAAGCGTTCATAGCACTTGCGTTGTTATATTTAGTCCATCTTGCAAGTAACTGTGCTACCAGTCTCATTTTTAGTACAGTATTTCCACATGCTAAAGGTATTACTGCTAGATTGCCGACCGCCTGCCAGATTTCAGTGAGGCTAAAGTTCTATCAACGCCAAAACGCGATTAGTCAACTGGAAGTTCTAACCATCATTGACAAGACCACACATCGCATGAATGCATATAATTGAAGTACAGTTCTGCACTGATGCGTCAATGCAGGAATTCATTAGAAGAAAGCTGTTTATGGATCCTTCAGGCAGTGCTTCTCAATTATTTTCTGTTGCGGTCTCTGAATGAAAATGATTCTGCACCCTATCAACCCCACCCTCTCCTACATTACTATAAATGGTAGAAAATAGGGTTGTTCCGATCATGTTTTTTTGCTCCCGATCCGATCCCGATCGTTTTAGTTTGAGTATCTGCCGATCCTGATATTTCCCCATCCGATTGCTTTTTTTTTTTTTGCTCCTGATTCAATTCCAATCATTCCCGATAATTTTTCCCGATTATATACATTTTGGCAATGCATTAAGAAAAAAAATGAATGAAACTCAATTCAATTGCTCCAAGTATCTTTTTTTATTGTCCAACATGACATTGTTCCACTGCTTTGGATCAAAACAAAGCTTATCAGCACTGTGCCATAAAATATGTAAACAATAAACATAACCCCCTCCGCTTAAAATAAAGTTACACGACGTCACTTCCGTGTTCCAAGTTTTTTTCGGTGCCACACTTTGTGAGTGCGACAATAAATGGCAGGGGAGGATGTTTGTTGTTATTATGAACCAATCTTTAAACTAAAACTAAAGACTCTGGATGAGTGCAATACATTTTGTCTGCAATGTTAAATACAATTAGAAAACGATTTAATTAAAAAATATATATTAAAAAAAGGCATGTCCGATATTTTTTTGCCGATTCCGATACTTTGAAAATGACGTGATCAGACATCTCTAGTAGAAAACATAGATAAAATTGTTATAAGTGCAGTAAGATTGTTGGCAATATTCAACAGGTTTGCCCCCCGTAAGAATAACATATATATTCGTCATGTTTGCTCGGCAAAAAGTACATAAACAAAAGTGGCTTATAAGCATGATTGCGTGCAATGTCTGTAATTGGAGTCATACATATTTGGCTTAAGGATGCCTACTGCCACCATTTTTAGGTACAGTATACATTTTTGTCTTCCACCGTAGTCACAGTGAAGCCAAACACCACCTATGCATTGTCATATTTCCTGGTCTTGGCTTTGGGGAGACGATTTATTCTGTCATTATCTCTCTCAGCCTCTTTTTTCATCCCCGTCTAATATTTAGGGCCCGAACACCAGGGGTGCGAGAGCCCTATTGTAACGCATGGATTATCATTATTATTATTTTTTTTTTTTCAGGACAAATGAAAATGGATAATTTGGAGGACTTAACATGCTCAAAAACTTGCACATATATGCGGCTTGGTGCAAATTTAGATAATTTTGTATCTTGCGAAAAAACTAGGGCTGTCAAAATTATTGCGTTAACGAACGGTAATTAATTTTTTAAATTAATCACGTTAAAATATTTGACGCAATTAACGCACATGCCCCCCTCAAACAGATTAAAATGACAACACAGTGCAATGCCAACTTGTTACTTGTGTTTTTTGGAGTATTGCTGCCCTCTGCTGGCATTTGGGTGCGACTGATTTTATGGGATTAAGCACCCATGAGCATTGTGTAATTATTCACATTAATGGCGAGCTACTAGTTTATTTTTTGATTGAATATTTTACAAATTTTATTAAAATGAAAACATTATGAGGGGTTTTAATATAAAATTTCTATAACTTGTACTAAAATTTATCTTTTAAGAACTACAAGTCTTTCTATCCATGGATCGCTTTAACAGAATGTTAATAATGCTAATGCCATCTTGTTGATTTATTGTTATAATAAACAAATACAGTACTTATGTACCGTAGGTTGAATGTATGTATGCATCTTGTGTCTTATCTTTCCATTCCAACAATAATTTACAGAAAAATATGGCATATTTTAATAGATGGTTTCAATTGCGATTAATTACGATTAATTCATTTTTAAGCTGTAATTAACACGATTAAAAATTTTAATCGTTTGACAGCCCTAGAAAAACGTGACAAAATGGCTTAGTGGTGCCCACTTAAATTTTTCAAAAAGACCTCTCCTATTGGGTTTTAGGAGTCGATACGTTGAGCAAAACTGCTCCAAAAATTGCACCAATATTCCAAACCCAACAGGAAATCGGGTATTTTCTGATTGAATGTGAAATTTATATCGAGTTACAGGGTGCGTATCTGAGACATTGGCACCTAGGGAGTTAATTGGATCTTCCTCAAAATTGGTGAGACTGTTCATGAGACATACAGTGGGGAGAACAAGTATTTGATACACTCACAATGGGAAAACCCATTGGCAGTGCATCAAATACTTGTTCTCCCCACTGTATGAGATCTTAAGTTATCTAAATGGTGAGTTTTCATTCACGGGCCTGACCTGGGCGGGGTGTAAAAATAGGCCAATTTTTTTTTTTTTAAAAAACGTCAAATTCAATAAATGTAGTCATTTACTCCCTCCCCGATATAAGGTTCAATCTTTTTCATATCTGGCATGTATGAGAGGTATCCCAACCTGAAATATTACCCATTAGGCCTGGTGCCCCCTGCTGGAAACAGGAAACACCTTTTTTTTTTTTTTTAAACTGGACAGGCTCCTCCTCTAAAGGGGAAAAAAATCAATTGACCTCAAACCTGGGGAGCCTTCAGGTGCCTGATGAAAAATATTCAGGTTTCGTTGAAGCAGAGGAGTCCAAACATATCTGCACCAAACTTCATGTGCTCGGTCAGTCGTACCCTGAAGGGTCCTCTAGGGGTCATTTGCATCAACCCTACAGTGCCAACTAGTGGCAACAAAGTCACTCATTTTACTTATACATGTCTACTTTTCATGTTGGTCATTGTAGTTACAAGACCTTTAAGTAATACTACATTTTAAGGCTCGTGTCCACGTGTCTCCGTCTGTTGCAGTGACGACCTTTTGTTAGCTATTAAAAGGAAGTAATTTTTTTCAGGGACTTATATAGGCTCTCATACAGCCAAAAAAATTGGCACACTTAGTCGAATTGGCCAATTAGAAGATTCATTTTGGTTTTGAATATGGGCGTGGCTGCACAACTCAGTAGCTTCTCCTTTTTTGTAGGACCCTCTTGAATAGGGTTTTTTCTCCTAGGTGTGTGAATGTATTTCTAATCCCCCCAAAAAGCGGCGACTTTCGAGCAAGTTAGGTTCTCATGAGATGATGAGGGAGACGATCTGCCACAACCCTGACCTTCCTGCCGTCAGAGTTGCGGCAAAATGCGAGGGCCTGTTCAGTCCTGCTAAGAGGCCTAGTTTTTGTTTTTGTCCCCTAAGGATTTGTTCATTGCACTTCATATTTCCTGTTAAAGCACTACACACTTCTAATACTCCCTGCCAACATTGCCATCTACTTTTGTGGATGAGCAATTACAATTTATTCCAGTGAGACAAAAAAAAAAACGAAAAAAAATAATAATAACGTGCCCCAACTGGCATTATAGCCCCGTGTTCCATAAAGAGTGGCTAGCTCCACTGTTTCAGAAACACTGCCCTATAGTTATGCGAAGCACAATTTCTGCCCATTTGGGTACTTACTTGTTGGGGTACTTGCGAAAGATGTCCTTGATGACCACAATAGCTTCCTGCACAACATAGTTGACCTTTGTCTGGATAAGGTCAAGCAGCGTACTGACACAGCGCTCCGCAGATTGCTAATGAGGAACAAATTACATCTTGAGTCATAACAGTTCCACTACACACTGTAAGATAAGTCCATTCACAGGCCACATAAATAACACAATGTAATATGCTTTAGTAAGAAACTACACAATTTTTAATGCAGTACAACGAAAATGACTTGTGTATCAGTCCACTAGTGTTTGTATATCTGATCTGTGCAAATAAACAGTCCTGCTGTGGCCTGTGAGTGAACATTATCTAAAAATGGCTTTTATGCTACAAGCCACATTAACACTTGGGCTAGCCTCTAAACGGTGTGTTGTACTTAAAACAGTACAATCAAATGATTACAACTAGAGATGTGACAATTAAAAAAAAAAAAAAAAACGGATATCTGTTCATGAAGGTAAGAGATACGAGTCTATTGAAAGCAATCTCAGCAATCTATACAAAATCCGCCCGTAATCTCGAGACGCACCAATTGAAAATCGAGGTACCGGCTATTGTGAGGCTAGGAATTGGTTATACAAGGTTTCACGTTGTTTGTGTTTTTACTTTTTTGCACTGCAGTCGTGGACCACTTTCACAATAAAAAACAATACCCAGTACAGCGGTACCTATACTTATGAACGTCTCTACATACAGAATTTTCAAGTTAATGGGAAAATATTGCCTCATGTTAAGACATTTCAGGATAAGAAAGGCAAAAATACAGTAGGGCTGGTACTTGCAGGAGGAGGGCAAACTGACATGTAAAACACGTTTGCAGAGGGTGACTGCTGAGGAGGCAATACCTTCAATATGATTTCGCATTTATACAAAATGAAAGGTTCGTAAACACTATCATGATCCTTTCCCACCAGCTACAAGGGTTAACTCCAGCATGTTTAGTGTGTCTAGCGGTGGTAAAACGTGGTGTTTTTTTTTTCCCTCTCTGGCAACTGTCTGTGTTGAGAAAGAGTGTGTGTATAATGTAAACATGATACGAGTCATACGCAACTGCTTTTTATGTCAAATAATTCAATTATTTTGGTTCTGATGGTAATAATGTACGTAAACTATCCAGCATGGGTGTGTACTGCAATTGTGCACGCCTTGTCTGGAGAAAACGTGCGAGTATGGAAAAATTTGGATTGGCCGTTTTTGGATGGGAAACACTTAAAAAAAAAAAAAAAAAGATCTTCAGCACACCCTGCAGTGAGTGACTTCCAGCATTCCTGAAAACCAGTGTTGTTAAAAACAGCGTTAGCATATAACGGCGTTACTAACGGCGTTATTTTTTTCAGTAGTGAGTAATCTAAATAATTATTTTTCTCATCTTGGCAACGCCGTTACCATTACTGAGGATGTAAAGGCGTCCGTTACTATGCGTTACTTAATGACGCGAGAAAAGTCTGAGGGAGACGGACTCACCGAGACGACAGAGCAGAGCAGGAGTGGGGAGGAGGCAAAAAAGTTGTGACGCCGAGTAAACGCGATGCTAGGTGACTCCAATAATACCTGACTGTAGCCGATAGCTTACAAACTACGCCCACATGATATGGTAGATATCACACACATATATATACACACATACACACATATACATACATATATATATACATATATATATACACATACACACAGTATATATATAGAACTAGATGCGAAATGACATGGCAGCGTTAGCAACATGTACAGTATAGGAACTAGATGCGTTAGTAAACAGCCGCCATCTTAAAGCAGTAGACTTCTTAGGAGGGCTCTGTTGTAGAGAACCTTCCTAGCGAACCTGAGTACCTTTTTATCGAAAATACTCCTAAATCGGCAAAATCTTGAATCTATCTTTAAATGATGAAACAGTTTTAAAACTTCCACATGTCAAAAGTAGACAGAAGGGAACTAATGCAATAATGGGAGCAATTTTAACAACTTTTAACGGTTGATTAAAGTAAAGGGTAAATTAGGGTAAAGAATTGGGCTAGGGCCAATTGTCCCAAAAACATTTTAAACTTCACATAGTGTGACCAATGTTTTTTTTTAAGGAAAAAAAAAAAACATGAAAATTATCACCAGTTACTTTGCCAAGTAACTAATTACTCTTACATTCAGGTAACAGTTACTAACGCAATTACTTATTGGGAGAAGTCATTTGTAACTATAATCAATAGCATTTTTAAAGTAAAATTAACAACACTGCTGAAAACAATACGCATTTGTGACGTGCCATAGCACGAGGCAATATTTAGGCTGAAATTTTGCACTTTACACCCGCGAACCTTGTGAGGATGAGAGGCTCATAAGATGAATGAACATTACTGGTCAAATACAATTGGATGTACTTCATTTCTTAAATTTTCTGATCCCATTCAAAACATGCCATGTAATTTTTTTTCTTTTTTTTATTAGCGTCATTCTTTACCTGAGATTTTGCCATTTCTTACAGGGCCATGAAAACCAATAATTTGCCTTTTACCTCTTACTTAAATATCTTATAACCAGCTTTTTTTATGATTGATGTCTACAAAAAGAAATCTTATCACTGTTTCCATGTGTTATTGAATTGTATTGTCTTGTTTCGTCATAGCGAAGGGTATCGCTTCCCAACTTAACCAAATCGTAATCGAACCTTTTTGGCTTTTTTGATATTTTTGTCTCGAATCGCAACCCATGTGTCTCCGTAGATATCGAATCAGCCTCCTGCCAAAGACCCCCGGCCCTAATTACAACTATGATGGTTTGAGTTGATAACCCCCCCCCCAAAAAAAACGTGACCAACACAATCTCACCTCTACTTTAATGGCGCAGCGTCCAATAGCCCGCACAGCTTTACGGACAAAGTCCACATCCACCTCAGTGGCATATTCCTTCAACTCAGCCAGAACCTGCAGCAAAGCAAATGAAGCATCAGGATCCCATTTTGTGCAGAAAATCTACACCTATCTCAATCAAAGGGGAAGTCCAAAATATTTGACATTAGGCATAATTTTCGAGTTAGTGGGGGGGGTTTAATTAGTCGGTGGAGTTGATTTTAGGGCTGCAGCTATCGAATATTTTAGTAATCGAGTAATCGACTGAAAATTCTATCGATTAATCGAGTAATCGGATAAAACGCTTTTTTTTTTTAAGGTAAAGAGCAATTATAAATGTACATAAGGAAAAAAATACATTTAAACCAATATTGAACCATTTTCAGTCAATAAATGTCTTTATTTTCGATGTACATTGTTGAAAACAGCCAACAATTGCATCTCAGATGTGACTAGAAAAAAAAATTCACTGCTTTCACTCAAAAAACGTCTAGCTCTTATAAACAAAAAAACAACAACATATTTTTTACCTAAAAAGGTAATTACGCTTGATAACACACATCACTTGAAAGCCACGTGTTTTTCACCACGTGTTTCAATTGAATTTCCATTTGTGTCAAGCTATTTTAAAGTTCTAGTTAAGTTTTAAGTTAGTCTAAACTGTAAGTACTGATAGGATTTTGAGTTTTTGCAGTGTTCAAAATAAATGTATGATACCTGCTGTATTGGAGCCCATTAGGGACCAGTGCTACTTGGTGTTTTATTCAGCAATGACTACTGAGCTAAAACTGACAGTTAGCTTTATTATGTTCTAATTTTACACCCTCATCACTCTACAGCGCTGTGTTTTTACAAATTAAATAAAGCCTGCATGTAAGATACGTTAGCCACGCATCGACAGTGGTCATAATATAAACCTAGCCCTCCGAAGGGCTGACGTTATGTGTGCGAGTGACAGTAACGTTATATTTATTAGCGCTGAGAAGTCTACTGCTTAAAGACGGCGGCTGTTTACTAACGCTGCCCAGACGCGGCCGAGTCTGTCATTTCGCATCTAGTTCTAAATGCATGCGATATCTATGAGACGCATCGGACACTATCTGCTACCACACTAGCATCATGCGGGCGTAGTTTTTAGCAACGTCGGCGTAGTTTGTAGCGGCTGTCGGCTGCAGTAAGGTTTTTTTTTTTAAATTGCTTCTTCCTCTACGCACGTGACGTCAGCGCGTTGTCCCGCATTAAAAGTAGTCCGGGCAAAATGTGATGCTTAGAGCTGGCAAAATTAAACGATTCCTCGAGTTGAATAAAATTACTCGGGTGAGTTTTTAAACTAGAGTTACTCGAGTTGCTCGAGTATTCGTTTCAGCTCTACTTGATTTCAGCAAATTCCGTGCAGTTTGTTATTTTTTTAGTTTCAGGGCCATGTCAAAAATTCTGATCTTCCCCTTTAAGAGGAGCTACAGTGCCTTGCAAAAGTATTCGACCCCCTTGAATCTTGCAACCTTTCTCCACATTTCAGGCTTCAAACATAAAGATATGAAATTTAATTTTTTTGTCACGAATCAACAACAAGTGGGACACAATCGTGAAGTGGAACAACATTTATTGGATAATTTAAACTTTTTTAACAAATAAAAAACTGAAATGTGGGGCGTGCAATATTATTCGGCCCCCTTGCGTTAATACTTTGTAGCGCCACCTTTTGCTCCAATTACAGCTGCATGTCGCTTGGGGTATGTTTCTATCAGTTTTGCACATCGAGAGAGTGACATTCTTGCCCATTCTTCCTTGCAAAACAGCTCGAGCTCAGTGAGGTTGGATGGAGAGTGTTTGTGAACAGCAGTCTTCAGCTCTTTCCACAGATTCTCGATTGGATTCAGGTCTGGATTTTGACTTGGCCATTCTAACACCTGGATACGTTTATTTTTGAACCATTCCAGTGTAGATTTGGCTTTATGTTTTGGATCTTTGTCCTGTTGGAAGATAAATCTCCGTCCCAGTCTCAGGTCTTGTGCAGATACCAACAGGTTTTCTTCCAGAATGTTCCTGTATTTGGCTGCATCCATCTTCCCGTCAATTTTAACCATCTTCCCTGTCCCTGCTGAAGAAAAGCAGGCCCAAACTATGATGCTGCCACCACCATGTTTGACAGTGGGGATGGTGTGTTCAGGGTGATGAGCTGTGTTGCTTTTACGCCAAACATATCGTTTTGCATTGTGGCCAAAAAGTTCAATTTTGGTTTCATCTGACCAGAGCACCTTCTTCCACATGTTTGGTGTGTCTCCCAGGTGGCTTGTGGCAAACTTAAAACGAGACTTTTTATGGATATCTTTGAGAAATGGCTTTCTTCTTGCCACTCTTCCATAAAGGCCAGATTTGTGCAGTGTACGACTGATTGTTGTCCTATGGACAGACTCTCCCACCTCAGCTGTAGATCTCTGCAGTTCATCCAGAGTGATCATGGGCCTCTTGGCTGCATCTCTGATCAGTTTTCTCCTTGTTTGAGAAGAAAGTTTGGAAGGACGGCCGGGTCTTGGTAGATTTGCATTGGTCTGATGCTCCTTCCATTTCAATATGATGGCTTGCACAGTGCTCCTTGAGATGTTTAAAGCTTGGGAAATCTTTTTGTATCCAAATCCGGCTTTAAACCTCTCCACAACAGTATCTCGGACCTGCCTGGTGTGTTCCTTGGTTTTCATAATGCTCTCTGCACTTTAAACAGAACCCTGAGACTATCACAGAGCAGGTGCATTTATACGGAGACTTGATTACACACAGGTGGATTCTATTTATCATCATAGGTCATTTAGGACAACATTGGATCATTCAGAGATCCTCACTGAACTTCTGGAGTGAGTTTGCTGCACTGAAAGTAAAGGGGCCGAATAATATTGCACGCCCCACTTTTCAGTTTTTTATTTGTTAAAAAAGTTTAAATTATCCAATAAATGTTGTTCCACTTCACGAATGTGTCCCACTTGTTGTTGATTCTTGACAAAAAAATTAAATTTCATATCTTTATGTTTGAAGCCTGAAATGTGGCGAAAGGTTGCAAGATTCAAGGGGGCCGAATACTTTTGCAAGGCACTGTAAAAAGGCTTTAGTGTTGTTGGTTATGTATACCTGGGCAATGTTAGCTTGGGATGCCAAGCGAATCATGATGTCCAATTTCTCCAGTTTAACATAAATTGGATCATTGTATTTCACAAAGAAAACCTTCATTTCATGTTTCAGGATCTCCGGTCTAAAATATTAACACAGGGAATTTTCAGCTTGGTAACAAGGCCATATTGTTTACTGTAAAGATACGACAAGACACTTTTGAAAGTTACCGTCTTTGTACGATGAGATTGATATTTCTCAGTGCTACATATTGCAACTCGGGCTCAGCAGACAGGAGAGTGACCAACGGAGGAGCCAGCTTCTTTAGTAAGGTTCCATAGTAGTCTAGGTCTTTTGGCAGCATCTCCATAAACTTCATGAGAACCTTAACAGCCGACAACACCACGGCAGAGTTTGCATGGGAGAGCCGCGGGGTGACACGTTCACAGATGCTGGGAAACAGAGAAGGTAACAGATGGGGAATAAGGTGTGAAAAGAAAGGATGGAGAATGGTGCCTTCATACCTTTGAGACTCGCGGTCATCACGAGGTGTGTAATTGGCCAGGCAGTCGAGAATGAAGATCTGTCCCCACTCTGTACACTCATTAAGAGCTGTCAGCAACTTGTTAATGGTTTGAGGGTTCAGGTCTAGAAGATTACTGTTGGGATGAGACTCTGCGATCTCGGACAGCGCTGCCACTGCATTTGCAACCACCTAAAAAATTAAAACATTGAAGTGACATCTGTATCAGTATGTGATCGGTCCTTGATTAGCATTTTGGCTTCTCAGAGTTATACTGTACCATGGGGTTTGAGTCTGAGATAAGGTCTTTGAGGGTGTCGAGAAATCCTTGATCTTCCACCAGTTGTGCGTTGATATCATGGAGTTTGGCTACACACACAGCTGCAGTCTTCCTCACATAGGGGTCTTCATCTTTCAAACACTTCCTAAGTGGCTCGCACAGATACTCTGTGATCTTGTCCACACGAATGCAGCCCATGGTGCGAACAGCCAGAGCCCGAATTAGAGGATTGGGGTCTTCACAGTCCTGTATAGTAAAGAATAAGGGTGTAACGGTACATGTATTCGTATTGAACCGTTTCGGTACTTGGTGCTCGGTTCGGAACGGACGCGCACCGAACGAGTTTCTGACGTGATATAACCCTTACTTTTCGAGGCTGTGAGTCGATCGGGTTACAGTTTCTTTGTGTAGATTATATTTTTCTGTCTTCTCTACTATAATGAGGACCAACACGGTAGGACAGTCCAGAAACGTCAACGGTGCGACAACGTGGCCGCCGCGAGAACGCAGTGAAACGCGGGCGTTAGTCAATCAGCCAATGCAGACCAGTCGCAGTGCGGCCGCGTGTTAGTTGCATCCCAGAAGCGGCTCAACGCGACGCACGCGAAAATAACGGCAGAGTTTATTATTTGACGCGAGACGCACCCCTCCTGCGTCAATACTACTAGCTAGCATCGGGCCGGAAGTCCGGAAGTAATAATACGGTGGATCCGGTCGATTTTCAAACTAATATGCAATCGTAACCTACTTTTTGAGTCCATCAGATCTCTTGAGTGGTAGATCTGGTAGTGTCTTCTCTGCTATAATAACAACCAACACGGCCCCGTGTTCAATACAAAACACTCCTACCACCACAAAACAAGTAGGAACTAATATTCACATAGGAACTAAAGTTATACAACATAAAATATACAATATAAATGAATACTGCATCACATTTGTAAAATATAAACACATAATAAAATAATAGCCCATTTAAATAAAATGAATTGAAATGAGCTAAAACACCTGTAATTAAATAATAAGAATAATACACAGATCCTGCTTACACAATTAAATTTATTAATTTCTGTGTGGCGCTTTAACTTGAGAAAATCCACCAATAAAGCTTTTGAAAACCGTTCATAAGAAAAAAAATGTTTCAGTGAGGCATTTCATTTGTAAAATACATGTTAAAATCTTTGTCATTGGGATTGCTTTTCTCTTTAGCACAGGACTTTTTTCTTCTTTCTTTCAGAAAGAAAGCTGACCAATACGCAGGGTCTGAAAGTCAAGTTGTTGTTGGATTATCTTTAAATACCCGCTACTTTTTGAGCAGAATTCGAGCTTTGTATAGGCTAATGTTCCTATTGTTGAAAGCACAAAAGTGTGTAATAAACAACGAGCACATTTATATTTTGGATTTTGTTTTTTTACTGTACAGAAAATGAACCGAACTGTGACCTCAAAACCGAGGTACGTACCGAACCGAGATTTTTGTGTACCATTACAACCCTAGTACAGAACAAAAAAAGTACGATATCGAACATAAATTTGTGTTGTTGTTGTCGCACTAATACAGTGTCAATACTGGCCACGTAGCCCCAATTTCCACTTAAATTGGAATTAACCCTTTAAGTACCCCTTAATACTAAGGTTGGGAATCTCTGGCATGAAGCCGATTGGATATGTATCTAGATACACAGCTTACGATTCGATTAAAAAAAAAAAAAAAGATACATTTTTAAGGCCGAGCGATTCGATACAGTTTAAGAACGACACGGTTCGATACAGAATGAAAACGATACGGTATTAAACATTTGTTGTGTGTGTTCGTACAGTATTTTAAACATATAAAAAAGACCACATTTCTAATAGCAAAATTGTTAAAAAACAAAATTTCATACCAGTTATGTTTTATTTTCTTATGAAAAAAAAATTAAGCTTACTATATGACCGTCATTTTGTTGGATGGGATTGATAATAAAATACAACTCCAGTGACAGATAATAATAAAGTGCAGTAATTTATTTACTGTATTTCCTGCTGTTTTGAACAAAATAGGCAAATAATTTAAGTGCAAACTTTCAACGTAAACATCTTACAAGCAAAAAATATTAGTTATATGCAGCAGCTGTAGAAAAAAAGAATTAAACCTGCTAATGCTATCATAAATAAATAATAAATTATGCTTTACCACAGGTATAATTGGGGGAATAAAAGCATGTCGCCCCTTCCACCATTGTAGTGGGTTATTTTTCAGGGTTAAAAACTCACGATCTCTGTACCGCTTCACACTAGCTCTGTCCTATGCGAACAAATCTGGCTGCCTTCATCACTTCAAAGTCAGACTTTTGTTTTCCTGGGTGCGTTGAAAATCAATCGCTGCACGTCGCTGGCGTGGTGCTCAAACTATCCATCGTTTTAGCATGTATCTTCGTTGCCACTACTGGTTTCGTTTTGGGCTGTGAAGAAAATGCTACGGAGCGTGCGTTACAGTAGTTTTGTTAGCTCTCGCGTTGTTATGACATGCCCGTGACGCATTGTTATGACACGCCCGTGACGCGTTGTTATGACACGCCCGTGACGATCGGGTAATGACGGCGACTACTAGCGGGTCTTCCGAAATGCATGGGAAGTTGAGGCAACCACGACTCTGAGTGGCCCTTGTCCATATTATATATCATCATATATATCGTGCGTGCGGTCACAATTTAAGTGCGCTGTGTGGTGAATGACACAAGCGCAGCATGTGAAGTAAAAGCTAAATTATAATCATATTGACACAAGCGCAGCATGTGAAGTAAAAGCTAAATTATATTAAGGAATGCATTGAACTAGGCATTAGAAGCAGATTCTTGTGCTCGAGATAGCCAAATTCTATCTCTACTATCGGTTCATTGAATATTTAATGGCTAATTACTGTCGAATGGTAACTTTACTATCGATACAGCTGCAGTGCCCTCCATAATTATTGGCAACCCTGAAAAAAATGTGTTTTTTAGCCTCTAATTTTTTTTTTTTTTAATTCAAATAATATGGGACCTTAAAGGGTATGTCATGCCCTGGGAAAATGTTAATATTCCATCATTTATCCATAAACGCATACCTTTTGTATTCATATCATGCCACTTCGTGTAATTACACACAAGAAAATGAGAGAAATTTGGCTCGATTGTCAAGCTAAAACGACCGGCGCCCGAGATCTGGTAGATTGTGTGCGTGACGTCATGACAAGTGAAGAGAGTGCCACCGGCCACTAGGGGAGCAGCGCCTGTCTGCATCAATATAATTCCCTCTAGTGAGGGGAGAATTAGGGGTGTTTTGAGCTGTTTATGCTGATGCATTGTGTTCGTCCTGCACATATTCCAGGTTCCCTCATGAAGAAACACCCCTCGTTGTCAATAAAAGAGAATTCAGAATTGTTTCTTCAACAAGAAAAAGGCTCAGTGCTTTAATACTGAATGGCGGCGATGATGGCAGACAATTTAGTTTCTAATTTCAGCGACGAATCCGACGTAGAAGGACGTAACGAATGTTCATCTGATGGTGACGAGGAGAGTTACGAAGCTTTAATCAGTGTTTTACGTTACCAATTTGAGCCCAAACGAACGCCAATGCAGCGTAATGAAACGGTCATTGAGGGGAGCAATGACACTGATGAAACATCGGCAGCAGATCGTGTGGGAAACACCTATGATTTGTTTTGCATTTCTTTTTGTGAAGCTGATACACCTTGACTGCAAAATAAAGGAATGCATAGAATAATTATTATTTATTGCGCTATCATAGCTTTTCGCTCTGCCAACAGACACAAATATGAATGGGATCAGAGGATTTGTTCTATATATTTTACAAACGATAATGTATACATGTGTCCAGTCCTGTATCCAATGCGTGACATTTTTTTATTATAAAAGAGTACTCACTCTGGCCATTTCGAGCTTGGCTGCTCCCCTCCTTTGCTTAGCCTTAGCCTCCTTTGCTAGTCATCGTGCTCTTTCTTGATATCTCGGGACATTTAGGTGGCTGCACGTGTATGGTCGGCACCGCATCTCCTTTGAGCAGCAATCTTTTAGCAAAATCCGATTTCACTTGTCCATAGTTCGAGAAGCTTTCAGGTGGAAAATGCGCACCACAGAAAAGCGTGCCGGAGGCTGTGTCTAGAAAATTAGCCCTTTTTGCATGGACGAACTTCACCCATTGTCTGCGTAGTCCAGCTTTTTTTTTCGCGTTCGGGAACTCATGGATACTATATTCCGATAAATAACTATTTGTACACCACATAGCACAGCAGTTTTGAACCATTTTTGTGATGTTTTCATCAAACAAACCCCAACGCTGCTCTCTCGTCGTTAAAAAACAATGGCACCTGGCTCCGCCTCGACTGTCAATCACTTGTCGTGACGTCCCCGCCCCATTCGGCTGTTTCCGGAACACTTTCGGGAATGTTCGTCATTTTCGATCTATTTTCGATAATTGCTCATTAATGTGATTGATTTTTTTGTTAACTTTATCAATATTTGTTATCTTGGCACATAACGGTTCTATTGATGTCTCACACCCCCTTTGCCGCTACATACCCTTTAATGGAAAAAAAAGAGAAAAATCCAACCTCAATACAAGTGCATTCATTCAGTGGGGGAAAAAATCCCACATAAAGAAAAAATTATTTGACAACAAGTAATGTGTGTCACAATTATTAGCACCCCTGGTGTTAATACTTTGTACAACCCCTTTTGCCAACAAAACAAGGCCTGGGGACTGAGATGGCCATGGGAGGAGCTTGATTTTGTGTCTGGTGAACCATTTCAGTGTAGATTTGGCCATATGTTTAGGGTCATTGTCTTGCTGAAAGACCCAGTCACGAGTCACAACCCATCTTCAGCTTTCGGGCAACAGATTTTGATTTAAAATGTCCTGGTATTTCAAAGCATTCATGATGCCATGCACCCTAACAACGTTCCCAGGGCCTTTGGAAGCGAAACAGCCCCACAGCATCACTGACCCACCCCCATACTTCACAGTGGGTATGAGGTGCTTTTCAGCATGCGCATCTTTCGTGGCACGCCAGACCCACTCAGAGTGTTTGTTGCCAAAAAGCTCAATCTTAGTCTTACACAAAAATACACACGGTCCCAGGCTTTAACTGGGATCGTGTGCTTTGGTCAGATGAGACCAAGATTGAGCAAGATTTATCGCAGCGGAAAAATGACCGCCTTCATTTCTATTTATCGTGCGATAAATGGGATTATTGCATACTGAGACAGGCTTAGTACTACCTGCTCTGCCCTTGCTGCGCCAAAATAAAAGCATGCATCACAAAACAAAAGTCAACATTGTAATCAAATACACATTTCGCCAAGGGGCAGAACAGTCATATTAATAAGATAAAGTACAGGTAGTCCCGGGTTAAGACGTGATGACTTACGTGATTTTGACTTTAAAATTTTGTCTCCAGTCATTGACTTTTATTTTGTGATTTGCCACGTGGCAGAATGCATTTTGGCAAGTGGCTTTTTTTTTGCCATGTGGCTTTTTTTTTTTGGTATGTGGCAAAATTGATTTTGGCGTGTGACATTTTTTTGGGCATGTGGCAAAATGGATTTTGGTATGTGGCATTTTTTTGGTATGTGGTAAAAGTGTTTTTGCAATGTGGCATTTTTTGGAGGGGGTATGTGGCAAAATTGACTTTGCATTGCAGCATTTTTTTGACATGTGTTAAAATGGGAGTTTGGTATGTGGCATTTTTGTTTTTGGTACCTGGCATTTTTTGGGTATACGGCATTTTTGCAGGCGTTGCACGTCCATGCCATTGACAACGATGCACGGCCAGATTTTCTATTCATTTTAAATGGCAAAAAAACATGTGCATACCATTTCAGCGCATTGACATTCAACTTCCACCCAACTAAGGCTATACCATTGACGGCTGTGCACGTCCAAATTTACATACGACAATCCTACAATTAGGAACTGGTTACGAGTCTTGGGGAAAAAAAAACAACAACAAAAACGACTGGAGACAAAATGGCGGACGAGACTGGCGTAGTCAAGTCGAAAACACTTAAAGTGATCCTCGATCTTTAGGACAAGTAATTCTTAAAAGATAAATATTAGTATGAGTTATAATAATTTGATATTAAAACCCCTCTTTATGTTTTCGTTTTAATAAAATTTGTAAAATTATTTTAAGTGATAGGTCGCCATTCTTATGTCGCAGTGCGTGACGTCACCGGGCTGAACTCCCAACATGTCAATGGTTCTGCCCTTCCAATTTGAACCAGATCGGAAAAGTGAAGAGCAGGATAGCACTGTCGGTTGTTCACAAGACGAGCAGCAAAAGCAAAATGGGAACAGGAAATACAGTACCTTATAAGAGAAGAATTGGGCAAAACTGGTGATGTACTCGCTGCAAGTGCGTCTCAATGATAACGAAGCAGTGAGTGTATGCTGTTGAGAACTCCGGTTTTCGTTGGCAGATCTTCAAGGTAAGATACTGCGTTTTCAAACTTATCCCAGTATAATTATGTAGATTGTTAGTGTCCAGAGCTGTTGTATGCTTTACATACAGTACAAGCCAACAGTTTGACGGGAACAAATCCTGGAATACAGTGTAATCCATGTCTTGTGCATTGTAACGCGTGGTAGGTAGGATACGTGCATAAAAGTACCAAAAAGGGGAGAAGCTTCCACTTATGTACATTTATTCACACAAAAAAATAATATTTTCACCTTGAGCACTCGTCACTCGGGAGCTCAGCGGTACGCACACACGCGTTCCCAGACGAACTCAAACATAAAAGTAAGGTCCATGTCAGAGTCACTGTCGTCACTGTAGCGTGACATAGTGCTTTAATTATTTGGTATGATTTGGGGAAAACTCCCACGAAGAATAGTCAACAAAAAAGATAGCAATAGTAATCCAAATCCGCGTTTTTTTCACTCACTCGAAGATCCAGGAATTAGACCGATCTCATGGCAATGTTGCAACCGCGATCAGGCCGTCGAATCCACAAAATAGACTGATCCCAAAAGCCGCAGTGCGACCGACGAATCCAGAAAGTAGACAGATACGAAACCAATATTGGAGCCGCGGTGGGACCGTCGGATACAGAAATTAGACGGATCCCTTACTTGATTGAGGATCCAGGAAAAATGTTCGGGCACCAGTTGTACCGCGTGGTAGGTAGGATACGAGCATACAGAGACCAAAAATGGGAGAAGCTTCCACTTATACGCATTTATTCCCAAAAAATATTCATTCCACCTTGACCAATCACGTCACTCCACTTGTTACCATTTGACTGGAAATTGCATCCAAAAGCAGCACATCGTGGCATTTTACTAAGCGAGTTTAGGCAGCATTACGCAATTGTTGTACACGCTACACATTTGGAAACATCCTATTTACGTCATCACTGCGAGCCAGCAAAACATGGCGTGAACTATCGGTCAAAATATGTACTAAATATGATAAAATATTGTCATTGATTCAACATTTTATGTGTTTCTAACAACATATTTTAGTACAAGAGAACAATTGTGGTTTATTAAAGCCTACACGTATTTAAGGTAGAGGATCACTTTAAAGTGGTTACATCGTAATCCAGGGACTACCTGTAATTCACATTTCATGGTATTCTAAGTACCACTGTAAGGAGGTACACTGATATTTCATTATCTATAAATAATTATACCTTCACAAAGGTGTTGACAGCCATGATGGCCATGTCTGGCTGACTTTTGGCATAGTTCATCAGATAGAGGTAGACCAGCTTTTTCAGCTCCAGGTTGTCCGTCTGCATGCAGTTGACAACATCTGGAAAGAGGGCACTGGAGGGGCAACAACATACTGTATGTAACCAGGTAGTCTACATGGAAGGTAATCATAAAATCTTATCGTCATCAGTGCTTTACCTGACATCCTTGCCAACAGTCATAGACGCAATCACTTTCTTCACTGCCTCCTTCTTTTTCTCTTTTTTATCACTGTTCAGCTCAGCTTTGAGTTCAAAGATTTCACCTGAGTTAATAAATGACAATAAATTATTTTTTAAAAAAGAAAAAATCGTACGATCAAGGCAAGGTATCATATGGTTATTATTGCTGATCACATTTAATATATTGCCAGAGTGGTTAGCTTGTCCGCCTCAAAGTTCTAAGATCAAGGTTTCAATCCCGGGCTTCGGCCTTCCTGTGTGGAGTTTGCATGTTCGCCTGCGTGGGTTTTTTCTGGGTACTCCGATTTTCCCACACATCCCAAAAACAAGCATGGTTGGCTGATCAAACACTAAATTGTCATTAGGTATGAGTGTATGTGCACGAATGGCTGTCAGTCACAAGCTTCCAATTTTACATGGTGAAGGTATGAATAGGAGTGCGAACCTCTTGGTACCTCACGAGACGAGACGATTTGCAATACAAAGCTAACGATAACCATATGGCGATACAAAGATTATCGATACATTGGTCAAGAAATCAATCTAGAATATTCTACAAACAATTAATTAACAGAAAAACAAGCTTCTAGTGTGAATTGGAGTTAGTTTATCACTAGTAGGCGCCCAATCCATTTGAACTGGGAGGGATGGAAGCGAATGAACATTCATTCATTCGCTGCCAACCCTCCCACTTTAGACGGATTGAACGTCTATGGCTGTCAGTTGCAGTCGATGCCAGGCAATTAGGTAATTTTGGGCAATTTAAGGTCTCACTGGAACAGCACCAAACAAAAGTTCAGCATCATCACCTCCAATGGACTACGATGCAGATTCTTGACCCTCTGAATCTGACACCTTGTCCAATGCAGATTCTTGACTGTTTACCGAAATTTCCAGGTTCGCGGTGAATCAGTAACAGGCACACTTTTGCAAAATAGACAATGTTTATTGATTAGAAAATGCAGAATAAATGAGATTTATTGATTATAATCCCACAAGCGCAAGCAACAAGTATCAAAAACAAGCAAAAACAATGGTAACGTGACGCTAGATTTGAGTTTGTCAATCCCAGAATCCCTACGTTATCGTTACAGCACAACCAGGTGTTCCTTTAGCAATGAAAATCGCTTACCGTGACAAATGAGCGGGAGCCAACGCTCCAGGTAAGGCGGCGAAGGAACAAAGCCAGGCGATCCGTACGTGACCCGCTGGCGGACTTGACGGGTCGCCCGGAAATGTCCTGTTTTTGTAGGGACGCGCCACACGGGGGCGGAGACAGCCAACCTCCGCTCCCAGGCGGCGCGGCCCCGTCCAATGACAAAGCTACTTTTGGTTCAGCCCCTTGAAAAAGGGGCTTTTCCTTGCGTGGTTCCCAGGTTGTGCTGTCCGGTAGCAGATGTTGTGTTCCCACGTTAAATATTATGAGTGCAAAACAAGTTATCTCGTGAGATTCCCTACTCAGGCACGTCTCCTAACTATGGGAACAAGGTGAAAAACAATAGAAGTTGTTACAATCTATGTCACAGAAGCAATCATACATCACAAAGGCATAATGTAATATTTTCCCCTATCATTCCGCCCTTTGACCCGGATTGAATTTATCATAAGGCATAATGTGCTTATTCCCTTCGGGTCACATTATATTTTCTCCATCATTGACTCTAGACAAGGTGATGACACTGGAACTTTTGTTTGGTGCTGTTCCAGTGAGATTTACAAAGATAAATGCCTGAAGAAGACATCAAAGTTCCCTCAGTCCTTGATGGTATGGGGCTGCATGTCAGGCAAAGGCACTGGGGAGATGGCTGTGGTTAAATCTTCAATAAATGCACAAGTTTACATTGAAATTTTAGACAGCTTTCTTATCCCTTCAATTGAAAATATGTCACAGAGCTAAAACTGTTGAAGCATTCCTTGGAGAAAGACACATCCAGTCTATGTCATGGCCTGCAAATAGCCCAGATCCTGACCCTATTGATAACCTGTGGTGGAAATTGAAAAAAATGGTCCACAGCAAGGCTCCGACCTGCATGGATGATCTGGCAACTGCAATCAAAGAGAGATGGCACCAAATTGATGAAGAATACTCATCACGTCCATGCCTCAGAGACTGCAATCTGTCATAAAAGCCAGAGGTGGGGCTACTAAATACTAGATATGTGTTTTGATTGTTATTTCTTTTCTTTGTTTCTCATGATTCCATTTTTTTCCCCCTCAGAATGGAGTGATTCTATATATATTTCCCTGCGCTTGCTCTATAAAATTAATATTTACTGACCACCACAATGTTTTTTATTCATTTCGTTTCTGAATGCTAACGAGTTGCACTTTTGAACTAATTCATTATTTTTTTAAGCTTTTTATCCGAGTTTGTTCTACATGATAAAACATTTTTATAACGATATCTCGATTCTTGGCAGGAGCATATCGATAACCTTTTGGGATACAAAGTATCATGATATATCACCATTTCGATATTTGGTCACACCCCGAAACACAATTTCATGAAACATAAAACATTTTTTTTTTTTTTACTTTTCAGCGTCTACCAGTATTTCTGAATGTTCACACCTTTTTTGGTGGTGGTGAAGTACTTTGAGTCTGTCATCTTGGACCCAAATTGTCGGTTCTCCTGGGAAAAAAAAAAAAAAAACACAAATTACAAGATCAACCTTTTTCTTCCAGTGAGGAAACACAACAAAAGCAACAGGAAAACCTCAAAGTGCAAGTGTGGGGAAAGTATGGGTCCTCCTGCCTTTTGGCAGTAAGCGAGCCAACAAAATGAGAATACAATGGATTTTGCTGAGGAACAGAAACATTTCCCTGGTCAACAGCTCTTCAAACATACTGTAATGATGACTGTCAAGAACGAGTCCTTCCATGCGAGACCTTCCACATGAATTATGGTAACAATCCTATCTATTTTTTTTTTGTGTGTTGAAAACTAATAGGTCAAAAATTGGCACTTACGTAATACACTGGTATGAAAAATCTGAAACTTTTGGAATTTCTGACATTTCTGCATGAAATCTCCATCAAATGGGATCTTTGTCAAAATCACACAGATGAAAAAACTGCCTGCTTTAACTAAAACCACCCATACCTTTATAGGTTTTCATATTTTAATGAGGATAGCATGCAAACAATGACAGAAGGGGGAGGGGAAAAAAGTAAGTGAACCCTCTGCCTAAGGCAGTGTTTCTCAACTATTTTCTGTTACGGCCCCCCCCTCCAGGAAGACGTAAATGTTTCGCGCCCCCCCAACTTTCTGCCGCCACTGTAAATTGTATCATTTGCCCACAAATTACTATTATAAGTACACCTCTGCATAGCATTGTGCCCTTTTTAATATTATAAAAAAACTATATAGCTCAACTTACAATAAAGTATAGAAAAGACAGTCACATCCAATCTGTAAAAATATACTCACTGTACATTTTTTGACCATTTTATACTTTTAAAAAAAATTTGATAAAATCAATCAATAAATAATGATAATAAATTCAAATAACCATTGACCGAAAAAAAAAAATAATAATCAAACAAAAACAACAGCCTCATTGGACTGTGTGACAATTTTTATTTTTGCTATTTTGCACTGAGCAACTTGGTATGCCACCTTATATGATGCTAACAGTGCTCGCTTGTCTACTGATGTAACACTGCAAAACAAAGCAGGATGATTGTTGGCAATATTCGGCACGTCTTGTCTGAAAAAATATCAAGTGGCTTATCAATGTGAGTGGGGTCAAATGTTTATAAGTGACATCTTATTTGATGTGGCTTCCAGACCGTTCTTTTCTTATCTCTCAATGTATTAAAAGTCAAAGCCAAAAGCCAAACACTACATACGCTTAGTCATATTTCCTCGTCTTAGCTCTTCATTTGTCCAGTGCTCTTTGCTGTGTGCTCTTGTTTTGTTCAAAAATACTGCGCACACTCTGAAAATGATACATTATTCTAGAATGGCAAAAAAATATGTTCTATGTTCTCCGAGGTCACATGCGCCACCCCTGGCATTGCGCTGCGTCCCTCAAGGGGGGCCCGCCCCATTATTTGAGAAATACTGGCCTAAGGAGACTTAAAGAGCAATTGAGACCATTTAAAAAAAAAAAAAAATTAAGTTAGGTGTGTTAGGGCTGTTTTGCTACCTCAGGGTCTGAACAACTTGCAATCATGAATGGACGAATGAATTCAAAAGTTTATCAGGATGTTTTTACAGGAAAACCTGAGCCCGTCTGTTAGACAGTTGAAGCTATAAAGAGGATGGATGCTGCAACAAGATAATGACACATAACACAGAAGTAAATCAACTTCAGAATTGTTTAAAAAGAACAAAATACAGGCTCTGGAGTGGCCAAGTTAAAGTCCAGACTTGAGCCCCATTGAGATGCTGTGGCATGACCTAAAGACAATTGATTCATGCCAGACACCCCAGGAATCTGACAACTACAGCAGTTTTGTAGAGAAGAATGGGCCAAGATTAGTCCTGATCGATGCCAGACTGATCTGCAGCTACAGCAAGTGTCTGGTTGAAGTTATTGCTGTCAAAGGGTGGGCCACAAAATATTAAATGTGATCGTTCAATTACTTATTTTCCCCCTTCTGTCATTGTTTGCATACTATCCTCATTAAAATATGAACACTTATAAATGTTTGGGTGGTTTTAGTTAAAGCAGACACCGTTTTTTCATCTGTGTGATTTCGACAAAGATCAGATCACATTTGATGGTGATTTTATGCAGAAATGTGAGAAATCCCAAAAGGTTCAGATACTTTTTCATACAATTGTAAGACCACCTAACACCTTTCTTGCTACCGGGTCACGTTGAATAAGGCACTTTTGGAACAGAAAAGTAAACTGTTGACAGGGGAGGCGTTTTAACAAATTAGCGATTTTTCTTAACAAAAACAGCGAAATTTTCTAAAATTCAATTCGAGCTTGAAAATTAAAATGATTGTCCTACGATTTCCTCAAATAGGTAAGACATGCTTGCATTGTAGCCATATTATTGTTTGTTGTTGCCGTTAAGCAGCCACCGTGCTGCATTTAACACACGGGCGCTTTTATTTCTAGTACAAAAACTCCAACAAACTTTCACATGTCGAAAGTAGACAAAAGGGAAATTATGGAATAACGGGAGCAATTTTAACAAATTTAACGGTTGATTCACAACATTAAATTAATTGAATGTAGTTTAAAGCTGCTGATACAGAATGGGGACTGGAGTTTTTTATTTAATGTTATTTTTGTATATTTGTTTACTGCTATATGTTAACTTGATACTGAAATAGTAGTGTGGTTTAGCCTGAGAGTATTTTTGAACAATTTTGAAACTAATGTACAAAACATAAATAAAATAAAAAAAAGAGAGAAAAAAAAAGGAGGGGGGTGCATCAATAATCGTTTTATAATCGAATCGGAGCCTCTGAATCGTAATCGTAATCGAATCGTTAGGTGCCCAAGGATTCCCAGCTCTAATGTTTACGATGTTTTTTTGAAAAAAGATGCAAAACACAACTGAAATATATCAATTTCACACGTTTGTCTACGGAATGTTAAGCTGTGCGTGCCCCTTTCGCAAAATGGCGACCCGTTGCTAAGCGAGGTGACGTCATCGTGACATGACGCAGACTTCCTCCCATGGGTAAGTGCGTGAATGGTTGTCTCGTTGTACCCTTCGATTGGCTGGTAACCAATTCAGAATGCACACCGCCTACTGCACATAGTTTATCTTGGATGGGCTCCAGCACCCTCGCGACCCTCAATGAATGATTGAACAGGACAAGTTGACGTTCTTAGTTTCGCTCGTCAGGAGATGCTGCTGGCCTCAAGTTGTTGATCAGATAAGAAACTGGCAAGCTAACTAGCTACCCAAACAGTGACAAATTACAGCTAATACGTCAAAATGACTCTAGAGTGCCAATTTGCCTTTTAGACATTTGCAAACTACCCTCCATAACATCCACGCGACCTTGCTCAATTCGCCATAAACGCCACTAAAATGTTCACTCGTAACTAGCTAACGCGATAGCTTAGCAGGCTAGACGACTGAGAATCCAGACTTGGAAAAGGGACCACCTTTAAACGACAAGTGTTTTCAACATGTTCTCCCGTTTGCTCATTTAGTAACTACCTCCTACCAACTACTTACGCATAGTTGGTTGGCCCATTCCTGCATGTTTCCAGTCAAATGAATGAATGAAGGATCTGCTAAATGCTAACGTTAGCCGCAACGGCTGTCAGTGTCAGCTCGCCACTTCTTCAGCGAGCTCAGCTGAGACATGACCTTCTAAGAGCGGGTTTAAGGAAGCTTTTGCCGGGATAGTTAAGCTCTTAATCTTTCGGCCTATTTTAAAACTTACACAGCGAATTAGTGCGCACTTTGGATTTCAAAAGAACGCTGTAAACATAATGAATTCGGCGAGATCTTACCGTGACAGGCGTGGAACAGGCTGTGAGCTGGCTGGAAATGATAATGATGTTGTTTGCCTTCGTCTCCTCCCACTCTGTACACTTCCGTCTTTCCACAAAATTAATGAATTTAAATAAAAAACTTTGCAAACACGCAAGGAAAGACAAAAAGTAGTTTTCAATTTGCACTATTCAAAAATAGGTTAACATTAAGAAGTCACTTGTTATTACCAGTCTTGAGCGTTACAATCGTTTTGTTCTGCTTATATTTTTAAACAACAGGTAGATTAATAAATTGTTTTTAAAGGGTCTGGGTGCTATAATATTTTTTTTCTATTGGTGAGTTCAACTAGATTAGGCCGGAGGGAGGAGAGTGCAATTGACCTCTAGTGCGAGGGTCAGCAACCCGCGGCTCCATAGCCGCATGCGGCTCTTTAGCGCTGGCCTCGTGGCTCCCTGGAGCTTTTTCAAAAATGCAGCTGGGCCAAGAACGAAAAGTGGTATTTGTCAAGTGGCAAAATGGATTTTGTCATGTGGCAAAATTTATTTTGCCATGTGGCAAAATTGATTGTGCCGTGTGGCATTTTTTGCCATGTGGCAAAATCGATTTTGCCATGTGACAAAATTGATTTTGCCATGTGGCATTTTTTTGCCATGCGGCAAAATTGATTTTGCCATGTGGCATTTTTTTTGCCCTTTGGCAAAATTAATTTTGCCACATGGCAAAATTGATTGTGCCATGTGGCATTTTTTTGCCATGTGGCATTTTTTGCCATGTGACAAAATTGATTATGCCATGTGGCATTTTTTTTTTTTTTTTTTTTTTTTTGCAATGTGGCAAAATTGATTCTGCCATGTGGCATTATTTTGCCATGTGGCAAAATTGATTTTGCCATGTGGCATTTTTTTTGCCATGTGGCAAAATTGATTTTGCAATGTGGCATTTTTTTGCCATGTGGCAAAATTGATGTGGCATTTTTTTGCCATGTGGCAAAATTGATTTTGCCATGTGGCATTTTTTTTTTTTTGCCATGTGGCAAAATTGATTCTGCCATGTGGCAAAATTGATTCTGCCGTGTGGCATTTTTTTTGCCATTGGGCATTTTTTTGCCATGTGACAAAATTGATTTTGCCATGTGGCATTTTTTTTTTTTTTTGCCGCCATGTGGCAAAATTGATTTTTTCCATGTGTTTTTTTTTTTTTTTTTTTCAAAATGGATTTTGGTTTGTGGCATTTTTTTGGGTATGTGGCATTTTTGGGGGGTATATGACAATTTTGCTGGCCATGCACATCCATGCCATCGACGGCTATGCACGTTCAAATTTTCCATTCCTAGCTGTCAATGGCTTAGCCTTACTTGAGTGCCGGTTGAACATTAATGTGTATGTTCAGAAATCACAGCCACACATGTTTTTGTGCTATTTAAAATGAAAGGGAAATTTGGACGTGCATAGCCGTCAATGGTATGGTTGTGCAAAGCCAGCAAAAGTGTCATATACCAAAAAAAATGCCACATGGCAAAATCCATTTTTCCACATGGCAAAAAAAAAATGCCACATGGAACAATCCATTATGGCACATGGCAAATACCACTTTTGGTTCTCGATGTCTCTCCAAAAAATGTTTGAATGTGGAAAAAGATGGGGGAGGGAAATATATATTTTTTTGTTTAATGTGGTTTCTGTAGGGGTTCAAACATGACACAAACATTCTTCTAATTCATTAATATTGTAATCAAGTTAAACTTCAATATTGTAATTAAGTTAAACTTCAGGCGGCATTGTACAACAGACTAGTCACGTGGTGCGTCATTCTCTATTGGATGCACTGCAGGGAAAATAAACATTTAATCATGATGGCTCATTATGTATTTGTAGCCAACTTAGTCATTTCGATAGTAGGCTAATACAGCCAGTAGGAGTGCAGTGCTGAAGGTGCTGTAGCACCCCTTGGTGTTGGGAAGAAAAAAGTGTTTTGGTAGATTTTTTTTTGGTTTTTCTTTTTCGAAAAATATAAATGAATAAAACATTGAAACTAGAGTTTACCTTCAGATACTCGATTTGTCCGGTGGTGACCATGTTATTAACAAAAAAAGCTTTTTCAACACATATATTTAATCCTCAAAGTTAAATATGCTATTGTTTCAATATATTTTATTTATTTTTAACACACACACACAAAAAGAATCTACCAAAATACTTTTTTCTCCCCAACACCAGGGGGTGCTGCAGCACCCTCAGTGCCCCACTTCCCGCGCCCCTGATTAACAATGTGCATTTAAAAATGCTACCCACACTAGCGTTGCGATCGACATAATGGGCACCCCTGGTTTATAACAATGTATTAACTAGTGACTAGTGCATACAATGCCAATAACCCACTTAGAGTGTTTGTTGCCCAAAAGCTCAATCTTGTTCCCAGGCTTCAACTGGGACCGTGTGCTTTGGTCAGATGAGACCAGGTGGGTCTCGCGTACTCGAAGTGGGTCTGGCGTGCCACGAAAGATGCGCATGCTGAAAAGCACCTCATACCCACTGTGAAGTATTGGGGTGGGTCAGTGATGCTGTGGGGCTGTTTCGCTTCCAAAGGCCCTGGGAACATTGTTAGGGTGCATGGCATCATGAATGCTCTGAAATACCAGGGCATTTTAAATCAAAATCTGTTGCGCTCTGCCCGAAAGCTGAAGATGGGTCATCACTGGGTCTTTCAGCAAGACAATGACCCTAAACATATGGCCAAATCTACACAGAAATGGTTCACCAGACACAAAATCAAGCACCTCCCATGGCCATCTCAGTCCCCAGGCCTTGTTTTGTTGGCAAAAGGGGGTTGTACAAAGTATTATCACCAGGGGTGCTAGTAATTGAGACACACATTATTTGATGTCAAATAATGATTTCTTTATGTGGGATTTTTTCCCCACTAAATAAATGCACTTGTATTTTTCTCTTTTTTTCCATTAAGGTCCCATATTATTTGAATAAATATATATATATATATATATTAGAAGCTAAAAAACACATCTTAACCAGCGGTATATAGACCCTACTCACATGACGTCACAACCACGCCTCCGCGCAATATTGTCCGTCAACTCGTCGTGTTGACTCATTACCGCTACGTAAATTCCTCCTATTATAGCGTGTTTGTCTGCTCGTTAACATTAGTAATCAAAATGGTGAAGGCGTGTGTGGCGGTCGGTTGCAATAACAGAGAAGATAGACGGAGAGACTTGAAGTTCTCCCGGATTCCGCGAGACCCGGAGAGGAGAGCGAGATGGACTGCTGCAATTCGACGAGAAAACTGGGCTCCAAACAATTACCACAGATTATGTAGTAGTCATTTTATATCTGGTAAGATGCATTTAATATATATTTAGAGAGTTTGGGGCTGACAACCACAATTAAGATCATTGCGAGGCTAATCGCCGACAACATAGTTTCAAATTCAAGATGCTTATTTCTTCCACCATCATTACATTTTGAATAATATTTAGCTGGTACCAAGTGAAAGAAGCTGGCCTCGTCTACGGATCATTAGTGTGTCCAAACCTTTTGCAAAGGGGGCCAGATTTGGTGTGGTAAAAATGCGGGGGGCTACCTTGGCTGATTTACATAGAACAATATATTTAAACAAATTTTAGCAAGCCCTTCTGTTTGTCACATTTGCTTTATTATTTTTTTTTATTCATAATTTCAACAGTCTCGTCTTTGTGGCGTTCTCTTTCGACACTCGGGCTCTCGCGAAATACTGCTGCTGTGAAATTAAACTAGCTTCATGTTGCTATAATTTCTCACTGCGTATCTTCCCTGTAATGTTGTCGTACATGTCAGCGTGTCTTGTTCGGTAATATCATTATCGCGTCACATCGAACTCTTTGAAAACAGCGACTGTCTCTTTGCAAATGAGGCAGAGACAGTTGTTGCGTGTTTTATTGAAGAAATAGTCCAATATCCACCTATCCTTGAAGCGTCGGCCATCGCAGTCAACTTTTTTTTTTATTAATTGTCGCCATTTTAGAAAATTGGAAGGGTCACACGGGGTAATGTTGCTTAGAGTGCTGCTCTTAAAGTTTTTCAAAGTTTCGTGAGAATAGGCTGATTTTGTGTGGACAAGATAGTTGTAGATATCAGGGTAGCAGATGTCAGGCAGAGAGGGCGAAGACAGCAGGTCGAAAAATATCGATTTAGGCATCAAATATGGATCTGGCGAATGGATAGACTGAAGCTTTTCCACATAACGCCTTTTATGCAACACATCCAATGAGTTTACAGCATCTCAAAGCACCGGGGCTTCCATGAATTGCACTATAAATTGCACGACAAATTGAAACCATTGAGAATACGGATAAGCAAAGACAGACAATATGGCGGCCGGATACAGCGACACGTCATTCTGTGACGTTGGTGAGTAGGGTCTATAGGAAAGTCAATTTCATGCAATGACACTTTTCGGCCACCAGGAGGGCCTGCCCCCCTTAAAATCCGCTTATGTCTTCAACTGATATACCGAATTCAGTTGCCTCAATGAGTTGTTCTTCATCCTGCAAAATCAATAAGCATGATCAATATACAGTATATAATCATGCTCTTTTTAAAGGAAAGTAAAGAAGATATACCGCACAAGAATAATCCAATCTGTTCAATATTAAACTTCAGAAGGAAAGTATTTATTACAAGAACAACAGCATTTTCAGCTTTGAAAAACAGTAAAATATTGCAGATTTTTGTACATCATCATAAGAGACATTCTGAACATTCAAACTTTGCTGGTTGGGGCAGACAAAAGAGGATTGAGTTTTTTTTACTTATTCAATCGTAGTCTATGAGATTGATAACCCAGACTAATTACAGTATTTGTAAATAAAGTCACAGTTTTCTAGTTGGCAGGATTTAAAAAAAATAAATAAATACCAAATAAAAGTATTCCTGATAAAGCCAAGGTGAAGTTAAAACTTTTAGAATGTTAAAACACAGATTAGCAAATCTTGCCCAAACCAAATGGATTGAAACATTGAAGAATTCAAACACAGTAAATGTCTCTTTAAGTTGATTTGAGGAATCAAAATCAATCCGAGCAAAAATGTATGTTTTTACACATCGGACTCTTGTTTGTCTTTCCTTCAAGACATATTTAATTTACAGTACCTCGACCAAGGACCAATGAGACATTGCTTCATAAATAAATAAATAAGTCCATCATTAACCCCGCTCTCATCCCACTCACGTAATATGTACACAAACATATGCACAGTCCTTTTAAGCCCAGTCAATGTGTCAATTCCCTGCAATGCCTCATAAAAAAACAAACAAACAAAAAAACATTTTGAGACATGTTATAAAAAATGGGAATAAGCATTCATTTGAATCATTTCATAACTTTGACTGCAGGGCACTGACACCACAATTCCCTCTGCTTTACTTAATAAAATTAAGTAAATTAAAAAGGAACCGCCCAGTTAAACACTTATCACTTGCGGGAGTGTAGTATTTCCAGAATATAAGAAAACCTTAATATCCAGTTACAGTAGCATATCTATTATTCAAGCTGAGAACTCAAGTCATTAATTGCTGAAAGATGCTTAGCATCACGTAGCATAACGACATATTATCATGTGCACTGTACGCCTCTACGATGAAAGCTGATATGGTAGATATGCTTAAATAGGTTTTCTTTTGCCTTCTTGGTTTTCTCAGGTTTCAAAATGACTGAACTCATGGATTATGATTAGCTAAATTAGTCAATATCCTATGTAAATTTTAACATTCTAATAAAATTCCTTCAATTGATATAAGCATTTATGATGGCAGAGAAGTGTGACTTTTAACAAAAACATTCAAATCCTAATCTGTGACAAATATTTTAAGGCAAAGGGAACTGTCAAGGCATTTCACCTCCCAATGTTGCATAGCTAAGGCAGCCCAGGACTTAGTACAGCCAAAATGTACATTATATCCATTGCTTTCGTATTTACAAAGCACACACATCCCTCAGAGGGCACATAAACATGTATTTACACATTCATTCTCGACTATGCGACTGACACCTGTACACGTGTGGATTCTTAAGTAGTTTAGTCGGGAGGCGAAAACTCCACATTTTTGTCAGTGAAAATTGACAACAAAGCAAAATAACCTTCATTGGCCTGTACACAATTAGCAAGAAATGTTAATTAAATTATTGTACTGCATAAAAGAAAATCCAAACTTTTCATATCATTGTAAATACGTAGCTATTTAGTCAAAGATGACTTAAAAAAGAGTTATTGTCATGCCTTGAGTTCAGTTCTGTTAGGTTTGTGCCCTAGACTAGTGTGTCTGGTCATTGTGATTACCCATTAATTTCACCTGTTGTGGCCTGCTCCTTGTGTGTTGACCAATCCGCTTCCTCTTGAATCACCCACCTGTTCCACATTACCTCGTTACCACATGTTTGTATTTTAGTACCCCAGGTACTGTCTGTTCTATGGAACCCCAAAAGAGTAAAAAAAAATATATATTAAAAACAATTTTTGAAATAAATACCGGTTGATAAATAACAGAGAAATTGTGAAATATTGCTTAAAGCTTGGTAACTTTTTAGTTTTGGTCTGTTTTAGCGACGCCGGTGGACAAAAACGGTAGTGTTTGCCTTAACCTGTTGGTGTTATTTGTCCATATTCTGGCTTTTTCTTTTTTAGTTTTTTTCTGTGTTTCATCAAAAAAAAAAGCATTGGCAAAATTACACTAGGGAGCCAATATTTTCCCAGGATAGTAAAAACATGTAAAGATCAAAATGGTACCATGCTGCAGTTTCTAACTTATTGCAAACAGGTTGGGTAGATTCACACTAAATTCTTGTAATAATGCCACGTTCTGGCTCACTGACTCCCATTACAAATCATCATTTTTGATATGTTGTAAACCTGATGAGTTATAATGCATTTTCCGTGATCACTGATGCAATCGCTTCTTTGGAGAGTCAAAAACATAGAAATAGAGGAATTTTTGTGTTGAGAGTCTTAACACCCAAAAGTCACTAGGGGGCGCCAAAGGCCAAAAAATGAATTTGCTTGCAAAGAAATTCTGTTGTTATGACTTATGGACTTATTCTGCCTCTAACTATGTCATATGAAATATTCAAATTCGACTTTTATTTTATATATATATGTGTGTGTGTGTGTGTGTGTATATATATATATATATATATACATATACATACAGTACTGTGCAAAAGTTTTAGGCAGGTGTGAAAAAATGATGTAAACTAAGAATGCTTTCAAAAATATAAACAATGATTGTTTATTTTTATCAATTTACAAAATGCTTCTGTTCTGTTCATTCACCGCATTTTGTTAATTGATGAAAATAAACTATTAACACTTCGATTTTTTGATAGCATTCTTAGTTTACAGCATTTTTTCACACCTGCCTAAAACTTTTGCACAGTGCTGTATGTATATATATATATATATATATATATATATATATATATATATATATACAGCATAGTTAGTTTTGCTATTAGAATAATACTGCTATTAATGTCCATAGGGGGCAATAAAATAAAAAATAAATAAAAACTATATATGTGTAGAGAGGTCTGATGCCAATGAACATTTTTGAGTGGTTGAAAGTGAAAAAATATTCATAAATGACTTAGTTATCACACTCAGCCATACTTTGGACAAAATCACAAGAATTTAGTCAAAATAAAATAACACTTTTAAGGAAGGCTGTGTTGACCATAAGAACCAGCGCTGCGTTATAACTTGGTAACTTTTCAGTTTTGGTCTGTTTTAGTGACCCCAGTGGACAAAAACGGAAGTGTTTTGCCTTACGGAAGACAGTGTTTCCCATGAAGACCAGCACGGCATTTCCCATGAGGACCAGCGCACACCTACACAGTGTCGTAAAATCATCAATCTATCAAAAATCTCCCGGTCGCCTGCAGATGGATTAAACAACATTTCTGTTCCCAGAGGTTGTGTAAAGGATGGATAGTAATAAGGTAAAGAATCCAGTTGTGGCATAAAAATACCATATGACCGTTAGCAACCGTGTGGCTTAAGCCTGAGTTATGCTTCTGCGTTGCGGTGACGGTGTAAAGACGACGGCGTCAATGAGCATTCGATAGTTCTGCCGCAAGGGAACACGTTGCTTTGTAATTCACCGCCAAGCCACTAGAGGTGTGTGGCGTTGTGTTTGTACGGTTTTGGGGGACTCTTGTTGACTTCCTCTAGTTTTCATCCGGTTACACAACAATGCCAACGGAGATGGAACGCTTGAATGTTGATATTTAGCTCATCAACACTGAACAACAAATGTTGATCATACAAATGTTGAGGGGCCGGCGACGCAGAAGACTGTTGCGGAGGTGGTCTGTCGGACTGTTGATGCCGCACACAGATTGTTAGTCACATTACAAATTCTACAGTCTGACCGGACCAGTCCAGTCCATTTGCGTCACCTCTCCACGCGTTGACGTGACGCGAAGTCAGAAAATTGTGGAGAAGGACATCAGGCTACGGCGAAGGGTCGTAAATCGGGTCTGCCTTGGCAGCGTAGGTCTGCTGCAGAAGCATAATGTGCCGGTGGAAGCAATACAGACCCTCTCAAGATATAAAAGAGGTGTCATTCAGCTAGTTGTCAGTCAACAACCTAGTGTTGGTTTAAATTGTAGAAAAAATGTAATATTATGAAAGTGATTTTATAAGATAAAAGGCGTTTTTCACAGCCATTTTTTAATAATGTCTTTTTCCACAATGGCCTTTTTATTTCATAATGTCGTTTTCCAGCACAATGAAGCATGTGCTGTCAATCAAATACATAGATTGGGGTCAGTTAAGTGATTGGCTGAATGGATCGTGGAGCCTGGCTAGCTGCGCTAGCATTTGGTAGCGTCAATGAACTGTTAAACTTCCAGAAAGCATCTAATCAAACACACACTGCTGCTGAGATTCTCGCTCAGGCTGAGGTAAAGCCGTTCATCACTATCCAACCGGTTCGCAAATTCTCAGAGAAACTCTGAAAGTGAAGCTATCAAATGCTAGTCAGCTAGCCAGACTCCACGAGCCTTTTATCTTGTAAAATCTCATAATATTACCTTATTTTACAATTTAAGGGCCATATTACACAATTTGTCTGTTATTAATTAAGGATATTTATTTCAAAATGTCATTTTCATTCATTTAAGGCAAGACTACGTAACTTTTCAACTTTTATAAAATATTTTCATAACATCTGTGATATGTCAACTGACAAATAGTTCAATGACGGCTCTTTATATCTTGAAGGGGTCTGTATTGCTTTCACCTGCACTAATACTTTTGAGGGTGGCAGGAACCCTGCCCCACACACACACACACACACACACACACACACACACACACACACACACACACACACTAACAAAAACTACAAATGTGTTAACTGCTTTATGGCATACGTCACTTCCCCCTTTCCCCATTCATTACAAATACCGACGTCTGTGCGAACGCTTTCGCGTGAATTCTGCAAAGATGGCAGAGCAACAAAAGAGACAAAAAGTTTTGTCTCAGGAGGAAAAAAAGGGGAGCCAACCAGGATATACAGACTAAACATTGGCCCGGCTTTCACACGCTGGCGTGATACCCCCCCACACCCCCCAACTTAACTCGTCAGAATTCGGGTGGAGCGGGGGGTTAGCCACACTAAGCCACATTGTTGCTAACTGTCATCGTTTAGCCACAACTGGATTCATTACCTTATTACAATTACTACTATTACTATTTCCCATGAGAAACGCAGCGCTGGTCCTCATGGGAAACGCTCGACTGCATTGCCCACCGGCATTGCTAAAATTGACCAAATCTGAAAAGTTACAACGTGTTGCTTTAATTTGGACCCTTTTGAGGTTCTATACTGTTTTTGTTGCATCATTGTTTATGCAAAGTGTCGATATCCATGTCCATTCCTGCGTCAAAGCTCTAGTGTTCATGTTCCTGAGTAAGTTTTGATTCCTGGTCTTTTGTTAGATCCCCACTGCTTTTGTTTGTACTTTGTTTTTTGTTTACTGACATCAAATCATTTTTAGTTCACCGCCACCCTTCCTAGCCTTTTGTTTTTTGCTGCGTTTCGGTCCTCCACTCCACCCCCACGTGACAGAAACAGGGAATGAAACATATGGCAGAAAATCCAAATCGGGGTCCGAGTCTGAATACAGTATAGGAGATCATATCAAATATGATCCTCCAAGTCTGAAAAAATGTGATGTAGTACAGGTGTGTTCAGGTTGACCTAACGGCCTTCAACCTGCCCGCTGATGATGAGTTTTTCCCGCTGGGTCCACGAGGGGTTGCATCATTTTGTCACGTTTTGGAGGCGGGCGGACCCAATCGCAGGGAAATCAACAAGGGAGGCAAGGCAGGGTATCGGAGAACTAAAAAATGCTTTAATAATAGGTAACCAAAATACCAGGGGATCAAACAAAAGATACCAAAACTTACTGGTAAACTCAGGAACTTGAACACAAGGGCACTGACTCAGGAATGGACAATGACGAAGAACAGACAGCATATGGGGAACCTAAATACAAACATGGGGTCACCAGGTAATCTGGAACAGGTAGGTGATTCAAGAGGCAGGGGATTAGTCAACACACAAGGAGCAGGCCACAACAGGTGAAATCAATAGGTAATCACAATGACCAGACACACTAGGGCACAAATTTAACAGAACTGAACTCAAGGCATGACCAGTTGTAGCAGTTATGGTACTTGCAAGGCCATAGCAAACCACCAGAGGGCGCCAATCAAACTGACAAAGGTGTTGCGTATGTTTGTAAAAATTGCAGCTTTATCTCCGGCACTTATCCATACCCTTCAATGGGGCACATATGCTCTCTCTAACGCTGTAAGAGTCAAAACAAGAAAACATTATTGGCAAAACGTTCCCCAAACACACCTTAAAATCACTGACAGTAAAATCCATGTCAAAAACCATTCCTTTGGTAATAAATGATTTGGCTAGAGTGCAAAATAAAAGCAACGTGACATGCAATAAAACAGTCCATAGCTTAGTCCAAAGTATTTTTTACACAGTAGTCAAGAGTAAGGACAACATGCCCTGGTTGTCTCTATAGTTCTGTGCTACATGCAAGCCTCAGTGTCTAAGCTCCCTGCTTTTCCAGGAAAGGTGTGATCCTTGTTGCAAGCGGGAGGACGGGAACTACGAGGGGAGAGTGGCGGCGTGTGGCAGGGTGAAAGTGTCTCGTGACCCTGCGCGTCTCTGAAGCTGACCAGTGTAGGAATGCGTGAGGGGTTGTTTGCTGGACCGTTGTCAGCACGCGGTTTCATTCTGGCTGCAAGTTTGTGTTTAGAAACTAGGACACTCTCCGTCTTCTTTTGTTCTTTGTTACCGTGTAGTGCATTTCCGCCTGCGTCGCCGTTAGCCAAGGGAGACGTCAGCGGGGGAGATTCAGAGTGGGATTCACTTAGGCTGAAGCACATTGAAGAGTTTTCACTGGAGGAGTCTTGATAGGAGCAATCCTCGGACAAGGGTAAAGGACAGGCCTCTGGGGGTGGGAGGTCAGCACTGCCGTTACTATTCTGTACATCATATGGTAGGTTTGGCAGATGAGTCTCTAGTGGGACATCTCCTGAATTGTTGTCCCATCTATCATCTTGTTGTCCCCTATGGTCTCCATTCATATTCTTGCAGAGGTCAGTTTGGGGGGTAACCAGTTTGTTAGACTCTCCATGAAAAGGAGTATGTGTCTCGGTGTTGCTAGAGATAGCTGGGAGCTTCTTGAGATTCCCTCCATGTTCTCTCCAGTGTTCCGCGTCGCCTTGACCAAAGTTGTGTCCATAAAGTAAATTCAAGGGATCTTCCAAGGGAAAGTGGCAAGGGTTACCCCTTTTGGACTCCCTAAGTTCTGGCAGGGCTCGTATCTTTGCCCCCACGTTCAAAGAGGAAGAGGACGAGTTAGAGGAGGAATAAGCAGAATCTGTGATATTAGAATCAGGTCCTGAATGGGTTCTAGTAGCATGCTGGCCCATTACTCGCCCCGCCCTGCCTCTGGCCTGCTTTGTGTTGGCTAAATACTCAGCCTCAAAGCTGCGATATAGGTCCTGTTCTTTCTGAGGGTCCAGAGTTGGCAGCATCTGGAAGGCACAGCTTTGTCCTTCTTCTTCTGGATCCTGACGGCCATGACCAGACCAGGTTCTACATAGGCCTCGCCCATTAGGCCGAGAGCCATGAGACGATCGAGGAGTGTGGACAGCATGGTGGTGAGAATTCCGGGGAGATGAATGAGGAGACCGCCGTCCTCCTGAGGTAACTGGAGGTAGGAGTCTACCTTTTCCAGTGGAGGGTAAGCGAGGAGGTCTAGGAGTGTTAATAGTCTTCTTACTGGGACTGTTGTTGTTGTTGTTTTGAACTCCTTTAAGGGGTGAGTTGGAGCACGAGGATGACTGCCTTTTGGACAACACTCCACCTATCCGAGGTGATGGCGGGGGCACTTGCTTATTGCGAGGGTCTTCTTGTTTCTCTGCTGGTTGAGTATCCCTGTGGCTGGTACCGGGCCCTGATATGGCGTCACTGGATCGAGTGTGGTTAGGTACCTTACCCTGGCTGTGCGAACGAGGTGCGTGGAGCCTCCTGGGACCTTCGTTAAAAAGGGATCTGCCCCTTTCTGTCCGAGCGCTTCTTAATCCATCTGATCCTTGAGGTGGGTTAGGTTTCAGTGCTGGAGCTAGTGCCGAGCGTTCCCGAGATTGGCTGCGCGCACGGGGCAGTGAAGTACGGGACACATTCTGATTTCCAGGCCGTTCGATCACATGCTTGCCCTGCTTGCGATTGACGAGAAGGACAACTTCTTCACTCGAGCGGTGTGATGTTCCAGTAAGAGAGAGACGTCCTCCTCCTCCTTTGGAGGACGCCGTGGAAGAGTCACTGTCTCCAGAGAGACGTCTGGTTACCGGCAGTGTTGTATCTCGATTCCTGAAACAAAAAAGGGGCGGGTCATTTCATTTTGAAATAACACATACTACTTCTCCAAGTGTGTAGTAGAGATCGACCAATATGGGGTTTTCAGGACCGATACCGATTACTTGCAGTCCTCCGGGTTACGAACGAGTTCAGTTCCATTCTTACAGTAGCGACGGAATTCACCCTTTGAGTACCCGTGAATCAAAAATAACTATCCAAAAAGTCCAAAAGTATTGTATTTTGTTTAATAGAGGATACACTGCCCTCTGGTGGCAGCGTTAGGTCTGGCTGGACTGTCGCCTTGTATAACTGAGGACGTCTGACATGAATAAAGGATAGCTGTGCTCTGGTTTGGCTCACATAAGGCTGTAAGTTGTTTCAGCTAATATATGTTTGTGTATGCATTTGTAATTAAGTTTACAGCTACAGTTTGTGGAGTTACATGTGACAAATTTGCTATGAGAATTGTTAATACGTGTTAAAGGGTTAAGCGCATTGTATAAAACGGTAGCATTTTATAGCATTTAAGCTAGCGGATTTTTGCGATGCAAGTGAGCCAATTTTTCTTTTCTTATACTGAGATCCTCATTTATTTATTTATTTATTTTTACAGCGTTTCAGGCTAAGCTCAGCTATTTTCATTTATTTTTAAATGAAAGTACAATTCTGCAGTTTGAAGAAACATTCTGAAATTTTATTTTGTACAGGTAGTCCCCAGGTTACGGATGAGTTCCATTCCTACGGTGGCAACATAACCCGAATTTCTGCGTAAATCGGAACTAACCTTTTAAAAATTCAAAACAACTATCCAAAAAGTCCAAAAGTATTTGATTCAATTGTGGAGAATACACTTCCCTCTGGAGGCAGCGTTGGGTCAGGCTGGATTGTTGTTCAATAATGCTTCCATACAGAAGCACTCAGACGGCTCACATGGATAAAGGATTGCTGCGTTTTGGTTTGGCCTACATAAGTAAGTTGTTTCAGCTAATATATGTTTGCGTATGCATATGCAATTTAGTTTACAGCTACAGTTTGTGGTGTTACATGTGAGCGATTTGCTATGAGAAATTGTAAATATGTTAGCATTCGTAGCATTTAAGCTAGTAGACATTAGTTAGGCAAATTAGGCAAATTTAATCTACTAAATGTACATATTGACTACTTTTTTTTTCTTTTTTCTTTTTTTTATTTGTTGGTGTGTCCTGCCTTGTTTGTTGTTTGTCATTTCAAGACACTGGGTGCAAGTGTGTTTAGTTTTGAAAAACTGAATAAAAAGCGAGTGGGGAAAAAAATGCGTTCTGAAAAAGGTGTCAGACTTAACACATTAAAATTTTGTGTTTCACAGTACAATAATTCATAAAAGTCCATATCATAGCATGAATTGTGACAAGCTAACTGATGATATAGCGACTGTCTAACTGACCCAAGGCTCAGTGTTTCTCAGTACAGTGGGCTGTGACGGCCAGGGGGATTACCGTCAGGATGAGAACAAGTGGGAGGATTAGAACTAAACACACAGCACTGCTATTTCTCAATTAGGCACTGTTCCACTGCAATGCACCAGTGGGACTATCCACTCTGACTGTATAATGAGCTCTTATAGCTCACTTAGAGGAGGATACGAGCAGTGTTGTTAATAAAGGCGTTCGAGTCGGAGGCGGCCGTTTCGTGAGTCTCGCTCTCCTGGAAGTGGCGACAATTTGACAGTCCAAAAAGTCAAGAAAGTGAGAACGATCGCGCCTGTGTGACTTGGGGTACCTCACGGTTGTGTTTCGTGGTTTATATTTTAAAGTAAATTTCTCTTATTTCTGCATTAAATCCCCATCAAATGTGATCTGATCTTTGTGAAAATCACACATATGTAAAAACAGTGTCTATTACTAAAACCATCCAAACATTTATAGGTTTTCATATTTTAATGAGGATAACATGCAAACAATGACTGAAGGGAGAAAAATAGGTAAGTTAATCCTCTGCCTTAGGGGACTTATAGAGCAATTGAAACCAATTTTTACCAAACATTTTAAGTCAGGTGTGTGCCCAATCACTGATGAGTGGTTTAAAGCTGCTCTGCCCACTATAAAACACACACCTGGTAAGAATTGTCTTGATAAGATGCATTGTCTGATGTGCATCATGGCTCGGTCAAAAGAGCTGTCAGAAGACTGGCGATCAAGGATTGTTGATTTGTATAAAGCCAGGAAAGGATAAAAAAAAACATCTCTAAAAGTCTGGATGTTCATCAGTCGACAGTCAGAGAAGTTGTCTACAAATAGAGAGGGTTAGGCACTCTCCCAAAGAGTGGCCGTCCACCAAAGATGACGCCAAGAGTTGGGCGCAAAATACTCAGAGGTAATGGTTTTCTAATTGTATTTAACGTTACAAACATAATATGTTAAACTCATCCAGTCTTTATTTTAGGCTTAAGATAGGGTTATCAAATTCATCCCGAAAACGGTGGTAATTATTTTTTTTTTTAAGTGTATTGTCGCGCTCAATCTGTAATGGTGCCGGTTCACCTAGTAAATAGAGAGATTAAAGGCAGCGTAAAATGAGTAGAGTGTATTTTGGCAGCCTTTGAAGCCTTTTTTTAATTGGCTAAAGCCTTACCATCCCTCTCCCTATGATTAGAAATATAATGGTTAGCAATGTGGGGAAGCAAGGTAGCAGTTGATCTTTTTCTTAACATCTTATGTTATTTCCCAACGCAGAGAAGATATATGAATTGGTAGCACTACGCACAGTCATGGTTCCACTTCCCATCATGCATTTGGGTTGAACGGCTGCAGTATCATTTACTGAAAGCTCAACAAATACACTAGATGGCAATATTTAGTCACAATATACAAAGTCACAAGTCTTTCTATCTGTGGCTCCCTCTCACAGAAAGAATGTTAATAATGTAAATGCCATATTGAGGATTTATTGTCATAATAAACAAATACAGTACTTATGTACTGTATGTTGAATGTATATATTCGAGTTTTATTCGTTTTTTTCTTAATGCACTGCCACAATACTGTACTGTATATGATCAGGAAAAATTATCGGGAATAATTGGAATTGAATCGGGAGGCAAAAAAAGCAATCGGATCGGGAAATATCGGAATCGGCAGATACTCAAACTAAAACGATCGGGATCGGATCGGGAGCAAAAAAAACATGATCGGAACAACCCTAAATTTAATGTATGCACCAGAATGGTAATTGCTTGAAGAAAGCTAGTCCACCTGTTGACCTACTTCCCAAGCTAGCGTTGAACAGTTGTCAGGGTATAGTTGGCCGATTACAATTTCTCTAGTCTGGAATCCATCACCCACTCAGACTTCATTTGAAAGTGCTTTTGACTTAACCTCTATCTACTCAGTGTCACTTTTAAACACAGAGCACCCAAAATTTGACTCAAAAGGCAAATTCCCCACCGGTGTATAAGGAAAGTATAGTAACCGAATATATAAGAGTAATGCTCTTTCCAAGCAACAGACAGGACAATGCTGCTAATCTGGCTTTGTCACCACTATTCAATCACAAACATGCAAATCCTATCAGAGTTTGTTTGTTTAAGTCAACAATGATCTTTGTTAATCAAGTCTTCTTTTGGGTCTGATTTAAGTACTGTATACAAAATGCATAGGAATGTTAAAGAAAGGCAAGTTTAGTGTTTAATTTTCTCCACTAGAAGGTGCTAGAGAGTGAGGAAAATCTATCAAGGCAATGTCACCTGAGATTAGATAAATCTGATGGTGTAATCTAATCTGCTTCCTGGCATTTGCACTTGTTGTGCATATGTTGGATTCTATCTTTCTCTGTCTTACTCACCGGGTAGCAAAATAAAAACAGGTTTTGAAATGATTAAAAATTGTATACTATGAAAGCGCTCTCTTACATCCTCACTTTATACAGGTAGTCTCCGGGTTACAACCATAGGCGGAGTGTGACTTTTGGGCAAGGGGGGCACAACATGTTGATGACCCCGAAACGCAGCGTCAGATATAAAATTAACTTACAACAATATTTATAATAATAAATTGACAATGAGCGTTTTTTGTTTCCCATCATTCTTGAGGGGAATTCTAAATCAGGCTGCTTAGGCAATATTTTTCGCCAAGGTCGTCATCAATTGAATTTGGTACGCCCGCCGGTGTCGTGCCAATGTAGCTACCCCAGTCAAAAATTGTATCCCATGGGCAGAGCCATATGGAGGTTGATTTGGGTCTTTATATTAAATCAAAAAAAGTTGCTTAAATTAAAAAAAAAAAAAACATTGCTTCAATCAAAATATATATTTTCAACAAAAAAAGTCGCTTCACTAAGAAAAAAAAGTGTTTGAATGCAAAAATAAATTTGAAACTCTTAAAAAAATGAAATAAAATAAAATAAAACCGTGATAGATTAATTTTTAATTTTTTTTTTTTTTATTGAAGTCAAGTTTTTTTTTTTTTTTTTTTTTTTTGATTGAAGTAATGTCGATTTGTGTTTGGGCCACATTTTGGCTAGGACATTTTTGTCTTTATTATTCAATCAAAAAATAAGTTGCTTAAAAAATATATAGTTTTTCAAAAAGAAAAATCACTTCAATCAAAAAAAAAAAAAAATTCAATCATAGAAAAAAGTTTTTGAATGCAAAAAAATATTTGAGATGGAAAAATTTGCATTTGAAGACTTGATTTTTCATTGAAAAAGTTTTTCTGATTGAAGCAATCCTTTTTGTGTTTGGGCCATATTATGATTAGGACATTTGTGTCTAAATCATTCAATCCCCCAAAAAGTTGCTTCAATCAAAAAAAAAATATTTTCAATCAAAGAAAAAAATCTTTTTTTAAATATTTTTTCCTCTAATATATACTGTATATATATATATATATATATATATATATATATATGTATTTTTTCCCCCTTTTTTAGAAATTATATGCAAAGCAAATGACCGTCTAAAGGTGCTTGAAAAGTAATTTGACCCATTATAAAAATGTTTTTTTTGTTCATTTAATTCTTTTTTTTTTTTTTTTTTTTTTGCAGTTTTATTGCTTTACAACTTTTATATGTATATAGGAAAGTCAATTAATGCAGTGACACTTTTCGGCCACCAGTGGAGAGCCCTGATTTTTGTGATGTATCAAATACTTATTTCATGCAATTAAATGCAAATTTATTATTTAAAAATCATACAACGTGATTTTCTGTTTTTTTTTTTTGTATTAGATTCCGTCCCTCACAGTTGAAGAGAACTTATGATACAAATTACAGACCTCTACATGCTTTGCAAGTGGGAAAACCAGCAAAATCGGCAGCGTATCAAATACTTGTTCTCCCCACTGTATTTTGAGATTTAGTGGTACTTAGGGCCAGCGTAGGAATGGAACTCGTTCGTAACCCGTGGACTACCTGTGCTATATAAACACAATCACTCACCTCAGAGGGTTAAAGGGTCGAGCCTCCGAGCGATCTCTGGGGGGTTGTGGAAGACCGGCACGAGGTTCAGCTTCCAATGTACTCGAGGGGTTCTGAGGGTGGCTTGGCCTTGTAGGAGCGGAAGAGGCACTAGGTGTGGAGGAGGGATCCAACGGGCGTCTGTCTGCGGGTGGTTTGTATGGCGCCATTCCATCATTTCGCCAGTGGGGACCAGGACTTGTGGAGCGGGATGAATGTGCGCTTGAAGACTTACTCTGGCCTCCCTGACTTTGGCCACTGGCCTTAGCCTGGTGGTATCGATGGGCTGTAGGGTGACAAATAACCATGATTTGATTACAGAAATATATGAAAGACAACTGAATCATGCATTAGATAACCGGAGGGGGACCTAGGTGTATAACTAGTTAAAGTGCAAGAAATGCATTGAAGTTTCTCAATGCATCACTTCACGCGAGGCTCATCACAGCTTATTAATGTCAGGCAAGCCTACCAGTTCATCGTTGAAGATTTCAGAGTTGACGGTAAGCCAGATGCGCCCACCAAAAGAGCCAGATATGGCTCGCGAGCCATATGTTCCCAACCCTTGTACTAGGTCTTGCCTTTTCCTTTAATACTGACTAACTGTAATTGCAGCTCACATCAGCTGTCCAAAATAATGACATCACCACTTTGGAAACTGCTTTGGGTTGCTTCTGGAGCATTATAGCAATATTAAAACTAGGTACTATAAGGTAGTGGTTCAACATTTTCCATTACAAACCTGGATGAATGAGTTCATTACTTGGCTAACATCCAATTAGTCAGAGGTCGAAAAATAACATAAAGCTAAATACTAGCAATTCATTTCCTTTTAGGTCTGACTCTTCCAGCGTCCACCCCTTGTTTGAAGACACATACTATTGCAGATCATTACTTTTATTACTGTACATAAACAAATTCCAACTGCAAAGTCGCCATCTGTACAAGGACCTGACGGGCAAAAGAACGTGATCTCACCAAAGGCAGCACAGCGACATGGGTCATGCTTGTCCAAATAGTGTTCCAATGTGTCCCAACCCCCTCCAACGCGCACCATCACATGGGTACGAAGGACCTGAAGGGGAAGAAAAAAACCACAAAACAAAGTTTTAGTGGACAATCGCAACGCCATTCATGTACAGATAGTTCCGGGGTTACGAATTAGTTCCGTTCCTATGCTGGCGACGTAACCCAAATTCCCACGTAAATTGGAATTAACACTTTAAGTACCCCTAGAAAATAACTATCCAAAAAGTCCAAACGTATTGTATTTTGTTTAATGTTGGAGGATGCACTGCCCTCTGGTGACAGCGTTGGGTCTGGCTGGACTGTCGCCTTGTATGACTGAGAAGCAGACTCAGACGTCGGGAATGGATAAAGGATAGCTGCTCTCCGGTTTGGCCCATATCAGGCTGTAAATTGTTTCAGATAACATATATTTGTGTATGCATTTGTAATTAAATTTAGAGTTAAAGTTTGTGGAGTTACATGTGTGCGATTCCCTGTGAGAATTGTAAATACGTTAACCTTCGTAGCAATTAAACCAGCGGGCTTTTATTATGCAAATTAGGCTAATTTAATCTACTTAATTTACATATTGATCAGACTAGATCAGGGGTGTCCAAACTTTTTGCAAAGGGGGCCAGATATGGTGTGGTAAAAATGTGGGGGGCCGACCTCGGCTGACGTCCTTTACGTAGAACAATATATTTAAGCAAATTTTAGCAGGCTATTCTGTGTGTCACATTTGCTTTATTATATTTTTTTAATTAATAATTTCAACAATCTCCCAACTAGCCTTTGTGGTGTTCTCTTTCGACTCTCGGGCTCTTGAAAAATACTGCTGCGGTGAAATTAAACTAGCTTCGAGTTGCTTCAATTTCTCGCTGCGTATTTCCCTGTATTCTTGTCGTACATGTCAGCGTGTCTTGTTTGGTAATATCACCTCACATTGAACTCTTAAAAAAACAGCGACCGTCGTCTCTTTGCAAATGAGGCAGGCACAGTTGTTGCGTATTTAGTAGGGCTGTCGAACGAAGCATTTCGTGTGTAAGCTACTTCATATGGTGGTAGCAGTACTGCTGACCAATTTATTAAGTGTGTGCGGGCCAGACGTTACTGATTTTATGACAAAGGCTGGGGGCCGGGTGAAATTTGACCACGGGCCGCATTTGGCCCCCGGGTTGGACTTTGGACATGTCTGGACTAGATGGACATTTGAACACCAATTGTTCTGTGTCAAGTGTTTTCTTGTGAAAATGCGTGTCGTTTTGAAAAGTGTACATGAATCTAGAGTGTTTTACATTCATATTTATAAATTTGGGGGGGGGTTACACATTTATTTACAAGAATTTTCAACTTAAAAAGTACTTTGTTCTGTTACGGCTGCCACGTTGGATTACACAATAGCCTAATAGCTTGAAATATGCAAGTGAAATGAATGATAACTGCCCGGGTTTTTTGTTTTTAACCAAGAATCTACAGTGTTTTACGTTCATATCCATAAAAAAAAAATCCGGGATTTACGCATTTATTTACAAGAAGTTAAAAAGCTCTTCGTTTTGTTACAGCTGCCACATTGGATTACACAATAGCCTAATAGGTTAACGTGTTTATGTAAAATGAATGATAACTGTCCGTTTTTTGTTTTTTTTTGTTTTTTTGCTTTTAACCAATAATTTAGAGTGTTTTACTTTCACATCTATAAAAAAAAGTTCTGGGATTTACGCATTTATTGACAAGAATTTTCAACTTAAAATGCTCTTTGTTTTGTTACAGCCGCCACGTTGGATTACACAATAGCGTAATAGCTTGAAATATTCACATAAAATGAACGATAACTGCCCGGGTTTTTTGTTTTTAACCAAGAATCTACAGTGTTTTACGTTCATATCCATAAAAATAAAAAAAAAATCTGGGATTTACGCATTTATTTACAAGAACTTAAAAAGCTATTCGTTTTGCTAATAGGTTAACATATTTATGTAAAATGAATGATAACTGTCCGTTTTTTTTGTTGTTTTGTTTTGTTTTTGCTTTTAACCAATAATTTAGAGTGTTTTACGTTCACATCTATAAAAAAATTCTGGGATTTACGCATTTTCAACTTAAAATGCTCTTTGTTTTGTTACAGCCGCCACGTTGGATTACACAATAGCGTAATAGCTTGAAATATTCACATAAAATGAACGATAACTGCCCGGGTTTTTTGTTTTTAACCAAGAATCTACAGTGTTTTTACGTTCATATCCATAAAAAAAAAAAAAAATCTGGGATTTACGCATTTATTTACAAGAACTTAAAAAGCTATTCATTTTGCTAATAGGTTAACATATTTATGTAAAATGAATGATAACTGTCCGTTTTTGTTGTTGTTTTGTTTTGTTTTTGCTTTTAACCAATAATTTAGAGTGTTTTACGTTCACATCTATAAAAAAATTCTGGGATTTACGCATTTTCAACTTAAAATGCTCTTTGTTTTGTTACAGCCGCCACGTTGGATTACACAATAGCGTAATAGCTTGAAATATTCACGTAAAATGAATGAGAACTGCCGGGTTTTTTTTGTTTGTTTTTTTTTTATGCTTTTATTTAGAGTGTTTTACTTTCACATCTATAAAAAAAAGTTCTGGGATTTACGTATTTATTTACAAGAATTTTCAATTTAAAATGCTCTGTTTTGTTACAGCCACCACATTGGATTAATTTGGGGGGGGGGGGGGGTTACACATTTATTTACAAGAATTTTCAACTTAAAAAGTACTTTGTTCTGTTACGGCTGCCACGTTGGATAACACAATAGCCTAATAGCTTGAAAAATTCACGTAAAATGAATGATAACTGCCCGGGTTTTTCTTTTTAACCAAGAATCTTCAGTGTTTTACGTTCATATCTATAAAAAATTCAGGGATTTACGCATTTATTTAGAATAATTTTCAACTTAAATTTTTTATGCCGCTGATGATGGAAACTCGTATATGCCTAAGGGAGGTGACTGCTTTAGTTTTAGGTCACTAGCAGCTTTGGTTTTGAACATATCAGAAAAAGCTTTGAAAATAGGCCCCCTATGGATCGGCCGGTCCCCTATGTCCCGTCAACTAATGGTGAAGTTTATGGTTATAGTACACAGTTTAATCATAACAGCTCATATTAGGGCTGCAGCTATCGAATATTTTAGTAATCGAGTAATCGACTGAAAATTCTATCAAGTAATCGGATAAAACATTTTTTTTTATAGGTAAAGAGCAATTATACATATACGTACATGAGAAAAAAAGACATTTAATCCAATATTGAACCATTTTCAGTCAATCAATGTCTTTATTTTCGATGTATATAGTTGAAAACGGCCAACAATTGCTCCTAAAATGTGACCAGAAAAAAAAATTCACTGCTTTCACTCTAAAAACCTCTAGACCTTATATCAAAAAAAAAAAAAAAAAAACATATTTCTTACCTAAAAATGTAATTACGCTTGATAACACACACCACTTGAAAGCTACGTGTTTTTCCCACGTGTTTCAATTTAGTTTCCATCTGTGTCAAGCTATTTTTAAGTTAGTCTAAACTGTAAGTACTGGTAGGATTTTGAGTTTTTGCAGTGTTCAAAATAAATGTATGATACCTGCTGTATTGGAGCACATTTATTCAGCAATGACTACTGAGCTAAAACTGACAGTTAGCTTTATTATGTTTTAATTTTACACCCTCATCACTCTACAGCGCTGTGTTTTTACAGATTAAATAAAGCCTGTATGTAAGACACGTTAGCCACGCATCGACAGTGGTCATAATCAATAGAAACCTAGCCCTCCGAAGGGCTAAAGTTGCGTGAGCATGTGACAGAAACGTTATATTTATTAAGGATGAGAAGTCTACTGCTTAAAGATGGCGGCTGTTTACCAACGCTGCCCAGACGCGGCCGAGTCTGTCATTTCGCATCTAGTCCTAAATGCATGCGATATCTATGAGACGCATCGGACACTACCTGCTACCAAACTAGCATCATGCGGGCGTAGTTTTTAGCAACATCGGTGTAGTTTGTAGCGGCTGTCGGCTGCAGTAAGTTTTTTTATTTTTTATTTTTTATTGCTTCTTCCTCTACGCACGTGACGTCAGCGCGTTGTCCCACATTAAAAGTAGGGTTGGGAATCTCTGGCATGAAGCCGATTCGATATGTATCTAGATACACAGGTTACGATTCGATTAAAAAACGATAGATTCTTAAGGCCGAGCGATTCGATACGATTCGATACAGTTTAAGAACGATACGGTTCGATACAGAGTGAAAACGATACGATAGTAAACATTTGTTGTGTGTGTTCCTACAGTATTTTAAACATAAAAAAAGATTTAAAATTTAAACAACATTTCATACCAATGTCATGTTTTATTTTATTTTTTTTATGAAAAAAAATAAAAGCTTACTATATGACCGTCATTTTGTTGGATGGGATTGATAATAAAATAAAACTCCAGTGACGGACAACAATAAAGTGCAGTAATTTCATTAATGTATTTCCTGGTGTTTTGAACACAATAAATGAGTAATTTAAGTGCAAACTTTCAACGTAAACATCGTAAAAGCAAAAAATATTAATTATATGCAGCAGCTCTAGAAAAAAAGAATTAAACCTGCTAGTGTTATCATAAATAAATATTAAATTTTGCTTTACCACTGGTATACTGGGGGAATAAAAACATGGCATTTTAGACAGACAGGTCTATAATCATTGCTTTAATCTTATACACAGCAAAGTCATTCACTTATGCCTGTGCTTCCACATTTTTTAAATTCCTCATCACTGTCTATATGTTTTTTGAAGGGCAGGAAGATAAACTGATTCACGTGTTCATGTTTAAGTAGACTGCGTTTCATGGAAATAATATGCCACCCTTTCCACCATTGTAGTGGGTTATTTTTCAGGGTTTAAAACTCATGATCGCTGTACCACTTCACACTTGCTCTGTCCCATGCGAACAGATCTGGCTGCCTTCGTCACTTCAAAGTCCGACGTTTGTTTTCCTGGGTACGTTGAAAATCAATCGCTGCACGTCGCTGGCGGGGTGCGCAAACTGTCCATTGTTTTAGCATGTTGCTTCGTTGCCACTACTAGTTTCGTTTTGGGCTGTGAAGAAAACGCGACGGAGCGTGCGTTACAGTGGTTTTGTTAGCTCTCGCGTTGTTATGACACACCCGTGACGATCGGGTAATGACGGCGACAAGTAGCGGTTCTGCCGAAATGAATGAGAAGTTGAGGCAACCACGACGGCGGTCACAATCTAAGTGCGCTATGTGGTGAATGACAAGCGCAGCATGTGAGGTAAAAGCTAAATTATTATCAAATTAAGCAATGCATTGAACTAGGCATTAGAAGCCGATTTTTGTGCTCGCGATAGCCGAATTCTGTCTCTACTATCGGTTCATTGAATATTTAATGGCTAATTACTGTCGAATGGTAACTTTTCTATCGATACAGCTGTATCTCTCACCTGTAAAACCGGATATCCGGTCGTATCGGTTTATCGTTCTCAAGCTTAATTAAAAGTATCCGGGCAAAACGGGATGCTTAGAGCTGGCAAAATTAAACGATTCCTCGAGGTGAATAAAATTACTCGGATCAGTTTTTAAACTCGAGTTACTCAAGTTGCTCGAGTGTGCGTTTCAGCTGTAGTTCATATAGATAACTTTGTGCTCAGAAAAAAAAATCTAACATCGTAAGCAGCTACTCCCAATGTTACTCATTACATGAGGATATTTTTTTTTTTCTCATTAAATAATTTTTAACTTGTACTTGAGTACGTTTTTTAGATGACTACTTTTACTTGAGAAATATTATTATCAAGTAATTCTACTCTTACTTGAGTACAATTTTTGGCCACTCTTCTCACCTCTGTTGGTAACCCGGGGACGACCTGTACATGTAAAATGACAATGTTTTTCATGTGATGCAACACAACAGTAAATAGACATGCAACTTCTACAAGTGGGACAGCTTGCTGAAGATGTTACATAACACCTAGATGCCCCCCTATTTCTCCCTCCCGCCTTTCTCCTCCATCACACCCAGCTGCTGCCATTAGAGGGACGTTCATTGCCATGCCAACTGACAATTAAATAGAGAAGGTAGCATATAAAGCATTTGGTATTCCCTTTTAGGTATAGAGAAGTAAAATGGTGACAAATCACCACTTGCTGTCCGCTCTGGGAAGTTAGTTAATCGGAGAGAGGAGCAGGGAGAGGAATGAAGGTCCCGAACAGAGGGTGTGTGCGTGAAGATATGTCACTTCTCACTCTCCTCTGCTCCATGATGCACACACATCAGCAAGATCAGAGCAAAGAGCCATACTCCCTCCAGGCAGAAGCTGTCCACACTGAAGCGGCACACTCCGCCTGATGTGACAGACAGCCCCGCCTTGCGTTGTGTAATAGGTGCTGCCAGCCAGCCACATGTGTTAAAAGGTCATACCTGGGTCTCCGAGGCCAAGTCGTGATTGTACATCTCTTTACCCCGGCGCAAAATTTATTTTGGGCGCATGACACGTGGCATCGCATCTAATCACCCAGTGCCAAATCGTGGTCAGGGAGAGGCCACAGACATGGGATGTGCACCTCCGTCTGACCCCACCTTCTCTATAATACGTTAGCCGTCAATCCACTAGTCTCTTCATCTGGCTGGCTCCGCTTCCCTCCTGCATGATGATGCGTCAAAACAGCTGATCTGCTTATCTCTATCAGAGCATAAACTGCTTACTCTCACTGACCTGACTTCAGGCTGGTGACAGCTTCGCTGGTTGTCTGCTACTGCTAAGTTTAAACACTTGCTCGGATTCTAATACGTATTCCAGTAAGGTACGCCTACAGCTTTTATCTTTTTAGTGCCAAACAAGGTGGAGTATGCCTTGCACTTGTCACCAGCTAAACACAAACACAGCACAAAAGCATTTCCACCCTCCTTCTCACTGTATTTCACTAAATATACTTAATAGTTTCAATGTTTACTTTTGTCAAATTGTAAATTGCATTTAGGCACATATGATTCTTAACAATACATGTACAGCAAATCAACTCTCAAAGTGATCCTCTACCTTAAATACATGTAGGCTCTAATAAACCACAATTGTTTTCTTGTACTAAAATATGTTGTTAGAAACACATAAAATGTTAAATCAATGGCAATATCATATAATATTTAGTACATATTTTGACCGTTAGTTGGCGCCATGGTTTGCGGGCTCGCAGTGATGACATCATTGGGATCTTTCCAAATGTGTAGCGTGTTCAACAATTGCTTATTGCTGCCTAAACTCGCCAAGTAAAATGCCACGATGTGCTGCTTTCGGATGCAATTTCCAGTCAAATGGAAACAAGGGGAGTGAAGTGAGTGGTCAAGGTCCCTGTATGCACGTATCCTACCCACCACGCGTTACAACTGGCGCCCGAACATTTTTCCTGGATCCTCACTCAAGTAAGGGATCCGTCTATTTTCTGGATCCGACGGTCCCACCGCGTCTGCAATACTGGTTTCGGATCTGTCTATTTTTTTTCATTCGTCGGTCTCACAGCGGCTTTTCGGATCAGTCTATTTTGTAGAATCGACGGCCTGATCGCGGCTGCAACATTGTCATGGGATCGGTCTAATACCTGGATCTTCGAGTGAGTAAAAAACGCAGATTTGGATTACTATTGCTATCTTTTTTGTTGACTATTCTTCGTGGGAGTTTTCCCCAAATCATACCAAATAATCAAAGCACAATGGCATGCTACAGTGACGACAGTGACTCTGACATGGACCTTACAACAATGTTGGAGTTCGTCAGGGAACGCGTGTTTGCGTACTGCTGAGCTCCCGAGTGAAGAGTGGTCAAGGTGGAAATATTTTTTGTGAATAAATGTGCATAGGTGGAAGCTTCTCCCCTTTTTCGGTACTTTTATACATGTATCCTAGCTACCACGCGTTACAATTTACACGACATGGATTACACAAGGTGTACTCTTTGGCCTGTACTGAATGTAAAGCACACGACAGCTCTGGATGCTAACAATCTACATAATTATATTGGGATAAGTTTGAAAACACAATGTGCTTGTTAGGTTTTGTGTTTGTTTCTCCTAGTGTGACTTGTCCCTGTGATTGCCCATTGATTTCACCTGATGTGCCTTCTCCTAGACTATCCTCCTGTGCTCACCTGTTCCTTGTTGTCTCGTTACCCCTTGTCTGCTTGTGTGTATATAAGCTCCCATTTTCTGTTCACTCCTTTGTTGCGTCATTGTCTATGTCTGTCTTTACCAAAGTCAAGACCCGTCCAAGCCCTCGCGTACCTGTCCATCCGTTTAAGTAAGTTTTGTTGATCCATAGTCCTTTTGTTTGTACTTTGTGATTTTTGTTAGTTATTATTAAAACGTTTTTTGAGTTCACTGCCTTGCTGCCTTTTTTTGTTTCCCTGCATTTGGGTCCACACCACCTGCCTGCCCGCTCATTCCTGACAGTGCTTACCTGGAATATCTGCTAATAAAACCGGAGTTCCCAACAGCATACACTCTCTCGCTCTGTTGTCATTGAGACTTTTGCCCAACTTTTGTCTTATCAGGTAATCGCTGCACGCATTTTTCCCTGAAACTCGTCTTGTGAACGACCGACAGTGCTGTCCTGCTGCTCACTTTTCAGATCTGGTTCAAATAGGAAGGGTAGAACCGACGACTTGTTGGGAAAGCTAACGAGTGACACGCTGGAATTTCGGCAACGGGACCAGTGATGTCACGCACTGCGACGTAACAAGAATGGCAACCGATCACTTAAAATAATTTTACAAACTTTATTAAAACAAAAACATTAAGAAGGGATTTAATATCAAATTATTATAACTCATATTAACATTTATCTTTCAAGAATTACTTGTCTTAAAAATAGAGGATCCCTTTAAAGGGAACCTCGGACTTAAAGACTCGTAGGCTCTAATAAGCCACAATTGTTCTCTTTTACTAAAATATGTTATTAGAAACACATAAAAGAAATTCGCCATTGATTTAAAAATCTATAATATTTAGTACATGCTTTGACCTACAAAGACCGCCATGTTTTCTGCGTGGAATGGACGCTCGGGGTGATGTTTCGCACTATAAGGCGCACCTGACTATAAGCCGCCACCAACCAAATTTGACACAAAAATGGCATTTGTTCACAGATAAGCTGCACTGCCACCTGCTGTCAATACTGTTGTTGTCCAACATGCCTCCTAGCATGCATTGCAGCACTACAGATGAAAATAACTTTCAAAATTCATGTTTTGTGCTAATTATTTCTTCAGTTACTGTTCCAGTTGTTTCTTTAATTGCTAGTTATGGTATTTGGTAACACTTTATTTGACAGTGGCGCCATAAGACTGTCATTAGACAATCATAATTATGACATGACACTAGGGCTGCAGCTATCGAATATTTTAGTAGTCGATTAATTGATGGACTTGTTAGTTTGAATAATTGAGTAATTGGATAAGCAATATGAAAAATTAAAATACCTGAGCTAAGCCTCAAACGTTTTTTTTTTGTTTTTTTTAAACGAGGATCTATGTACAACAAAAGAAAAATAAGTTAACTTACATAGAAAAAGTTCACTAGCTTAAATGCTATTAAATACTAATTTTAAAAAAAATATTTTTTTTTTACAATGCTCTTAACAAATGGTTCAGACACATATTCCCACAAAAAAACGGCTAAATATATACACTCAATTTTGAATGCATTAAAAAACATTAGCTCAAACAAAAACTTAGCTTAACAGGGAGCAGTTGGATTCAGCCATGTGAAAAGAGGCAGACCAGAGGGCAGTGTATCCACCCTAATCAATAAAACTAAATGCGATCACTTTCAAAATAAACCATAACAATGCCACTTTAATTTAACAACTACTCGAAGCAACAAAATTTAATTTGAATAATTTTTTGTAATCGAATACTCGAGTTAATCGATTAATCGTTGCAGCACTACATGACATTGTCATGTGCATTAATGAACGCTTATAACAGATATCATTTAGTGTTATCCGGCAAATAATCTCACTTTTGAAAGGCTGTAAAAGATCCGAGCTGGACATAAATGGAGTTAGTGACATAATTTGTCAGATGACACTTAATGACATCTGTCATAAGCATTCAGTAATGCCTATGATAGTGTCATGTCACAATTATGACGGTCTTATGACTCTGTTGTGTTACCTATTAACCCAAATAAATCAACAGATAAACCGCAATGGATTATAAGCCACAGTATTCAAAATGAAGGGAAGAAGTAATAATAATAACCCGACTCTTGGCCATTTAAGCAATATTAAAATATTGCTTATTTGGCACACAGGAAGAAAACCGAGCATTTTCAGGCATATCCTTTTTTTAAAAATTCTATTTTGTATGAATGTGGTCAAGCCCGCCAACTGAAAGCTGAGTTCAAGATAGGTGCTAATGCTTCTCTCGTTCTTTGCTGACGCAATTGCTGCATGAATTCAGATTTGGGAGACTTGATAGTTCAGACCGCCGCAACAGTCTGGAAAAATGTGGCCCAGATCGGATTTTAACCACATGGAAAGTGACTCACATCGGATTTGAAATGGTTCACTTTTATGCGACCTCTCCCGTTAAGATCGTCAAGTTATTGCCTCACTCGAGTAGGAAAACCACAAAAAAATCTAATTTGTACATTACGACCTGCGGTATGAACTCAGCCTAAGTTAACAGATACAAAAACCAATATCTGAGCAGATATAGGCCATGCCAAAACATCTTCAATAATATTCAACAACACGAAATTTTTATCTTTGTCTAGTAGCAATTTACAATCATCTCTTTGTTTCTTTATAATAAGGGGTCCATTTTTTAAAACCGATACCGATGTCGATAACTTCCTGCTACTCAAAGCCGATACCGATATCGATAACCGATAATAAATATATAATTTTTTAAATGTATAACCTGAGTTTTTGAACGCCTGGAGGTTTAAAATAAAATAGTGGTGGATTGAACATAGATTTGCCTTTGATCTCACCAGATTTTTCATAATGACATGAACAAAACAGTGCATTTCACTTCTGCACTGCCCGACAGCCAGCTAAGAATGAATGCACTTCCATAAACCACAAGGCTTGGTCTTTTCTTGCTTTTATGGGAAGACACTCGTCTTAATATTGTGAAAGTACAACAGAAAAATACACATATTCAATACTCAATACACAACAAACTGCACAATACACTTACATACACAACTATTATATGTATAGCATAGCACACTAGCTACTAAAGCATTAGCTGGATTCTATAACACAACTTATGAACTCCTGTACATATGACCCTTCGCCACAGAAGTAAACTTATTTTGCACATCCATATGTTATAGTAAACATAAAATACTTACATATATTTCCGAGGCGGAAACATATCAGAAAGCATTCACGACTGTCAATGCTACCGCTAGACACTGCAATGTGTAAGTGATTGAACCAAACTACAGTAACAAAAAATAGATGCAGTGAATTATTCTGACCAGCAGGTGAGCAATGCCCCGCAATATATATATATATATATTAGGGCTGTCAAACGATTAACATTTTTAATCGAGTTAATTACAGCTTAAAAATGAATTAATCGCAATTCAAACCATCTATAAAATATGCCATATTTTTCTGTAAATTATTGTTGGAATGGAAAGATAAGACAAGATGGATATATATATTCAACATGCGGTACATAAGGACTGTATTTGTTTATTAAAACCATAAATCAACAAGACGGCATTAACATTATTAACATTCTCTTAAAGCGATCCATGGATAGAAAGATAATAGATAAATGTTAGTACAAGTTATAGAAATGTTATATTAAAACCCCTCTTAATGTTTTCGTTTTAATAACATTTGTAAAATTTTCAATCAAAAAATAAACTAGTAGCCCGCCTTTGTTGATGTCAATAATTACTTACACAATGCTCATGGGTTCTGAAGCCTATAAAATCAGTCGCACCCAAGCGCCAGCAGAGGGCGGCAAAACTCGATAAAACACAACAAGTGAGCGTTTCACTGTACTGTCATTTAAATCTGTCTGAACAGGGCATCTGCGTTAATTACATCAAATATTTTAACGTGATTAATTAAAAAATTAATTAACGCCCGTTTACGCGATAATTTTGACAGCCCTAATATATATAGATATATACAGTGGTACCTCTACATACGAAGTTAATCCGTTCCAGGACCTTGTTTGTAAGTCGAAATGGTCGTATGTCGAGCAGGATTTTCCCATAGGAATACATTATAATTCCATTAATTCGTTCCACAGCCCAAAAACCTTCACTAAATCCTTAAAAAATACTGCTGGTACTATTACAAATGGCAATTACACATAGCAAAATCGGAATAAAAAAAAAAAATAATAATAATAATAATAATAATAATAATTCCTGTATTAATGTAACGAATCGGGTTCTAATGTGGCGGACGTTTTTTGCTGACCCTGAACGCACCGCGGGGCTGACGTGCCAGAGACTGACCGGTGAGCTTGAGTTTCACTTTCACTTTGAATGTTTTCTTGAGAACAACGTCAATTGCGGCAGACAGAAGGTGTTTTTGTTTTGAATAAGTTGTGAAATAAATGATAAAAACGTGGCGAAGTTGGCGATTTCTCTGGAGATGTTACCACAATAAGAATTGTCAGCTTAACTTATAAAGACTGGCGAACGATGGTCGGAGGAGGACCGTGGAGATGTATTGTTGAGCCATTTCACGGATGCCCACCCTACGCTCATATTTTTCTGTCATTTACATCTTCATTTAGAAGGTAAGCGTCAACTTTTTCCTTGTTTCACCACCTGTACCAACCTTTTCTGAAACCAGTGTTGATTTGTCACACAAGAAAATCCGTCGTACATTCGTCTGCGGTGCTGCCATTGTCGTCGTATTTCGAACATGTCGTCGGATGTAGAAACAAATGGCGAGTCAAATTTTACGTCGGATGTCGAAAAGTTTGTGTGTTGAAGCGATCGTATGTAGAGGTACCACTGTATTATGTTATTGAATTTATCGGTATGACGTCATAATTCCTATTATCGGACCAATAATTATTGTGCACCAGTATTTATAATACTGCACATCATAAATGCGTATGATATGTTAATTTCCAGATATCACAAGCTGGCTGATAAGATGCTCAGGATACTTTGCATTGCTGGCTCAGCTACTGAGGCGAGAGACACTCAATCCCTGTTGCCATGGCAACAGCATCTTAATAAATGCACGTTTTGAAGCGATTCCCTCTCTCATTTTGTTGATCAAATACTACATTCATGACCGAACACATCCTTTCTCAGTAAAAGCGGCCTCCCTCAAGGAAAAGAAACATTATGAACTAGCCCTCTGTCCAAAAGGATCAATTGCCCATTTGCTTTATCTGTTTCATGGCCTTGTTTAGCCTCAAGACCCTTGAAAAGCTTAAGCCGCTGAATACTTTTTTTTCCTGGTCGCCGCTTCCTCTCCTCAGCAGAATAAAAGAGGCGTGTTGGCTACACTTGTATGGGCGCTCGGGCATATGCATAATCACTGCCATCCTTAGTAAGGGACCACAAGAGGGCGGAGACAGAGTGAAGAGAACCACTCTGACAAGGGAAGCGTTACCAGAATGGCAGATCAGCACACACAGATTTACACCAGATCTGTATAAATAGTATCGTTAATTTAACAGTATTTTCATTTGTATGATTTTAATTCCATGTTATTATCTGGGGCTTTGCATTGGAAAACTTGATAAATGTGTATCGACACAGTGGTGTACATCTACCCTATAAATGAGCACAATTTGCTCCATCCAAAGAGCCATTAATCCAACAAAGGGCACCATTTCAGTAAGCGAGACCCAATCAATACAGCCCATCCCAATCCTGTGAGGTTTGATGCGTGTTTAGTGGCAACTCTTGATCTGAAACTGAGACAAACATTGCTGCTTGCACAAAGTACAGCCGAGATAAAGGCCAATACAGGAAATGACCATAAGCTCTATTTATGTCTCACTTGGGGGAAAAAAGTGCAGTTCTGGGAGTAGGCCAGACTAATGCTTAAAAAAAAAAAAGCCAACACAGAGTACAATTACAGTGCTGCTATGTATGCAGTGGAATCTTAATAACTGAATGCCAGTGTCATATTTTAAGGGAACCACGGATAGAAAGACTTGTAGTTCTTAAAAGATAAACGTTAGTATGAGTTCAAATAATTTGATATTTAAACCCCTCTTGATTTATTTTGTTTTTCTACAATTTGTGAAATTAGTTTAACTAGTAGGTCGCCATTGTTGTTGACGTCGCAGAGCTTCCATCGTATGACTAGTGACATAAACATGTCATCTGTTCAAGCCTTTCAATTTGAACCCGAGAGGAACATTAATGAGCATGACACCACTGTCGATATTTCACAAAACGAGCAGCAAAAGCAAAATGAACAGGAAAGACGGGATAAGACAAGACGAGTGTAGGACAAAACCGGTGTTCTAGCAAAATGTGCTACACCGCCGAAGCGTCCAACAAGAGGCGAATTTGACACCCAAAGTACTTGCTTTGTTTTGATGCATATAGGCAGAACGTATTAAAGATGCCTTGAGAAAATAAAAACGCAGTAAAATCAAATAAGGGTGGTTTAAATACGCTACGTGACTAGTGTGGTCAACTGATCAACAATCTGCTTTAAAGCTACCACAAGAAAATACAATGCTTAAAAGTATGAGAGGTAAACACATGCAAAAAGTATTTTGTGGCAGTAAAAAAAGTAATAAAATAGTAAGTACTCGCCGCTTTTAACCAATGTACACATGTGTTGGACATCTCGCCAGGTAGGAAGGCATTGCACAACACCGGTAGTGTTCGTCTAATGACCGTGACAAACTACGTCATCACCCCGAGTGTCCGTTGGGCGCAAAAAACATGGCGCCCTCCGGAAGTCAAAACATGGACTAAATATTATAGATTTTTAAAGCAATGGCAATATTTAATGTGTTTCTATTAACATATTTTAGTAAAAGAGAACAGTTGTGGCTTATTAGAGCCTACAAATCTTTAAGTCTGTGGTACCCTTTCAATGGACTAGGAGTGGGAACCTCTTGTTACCGCACGATACGATACGATTTGCGATACATAGCTCACGATAACGATGATCTGACGATATATATACAGTGGGGAGAACAAGTATATGATACACTGTCAATGGGAAAACCCATTGGCAGTGTATCAAATACTTGTTCTCCCCACTGTATATATATACAACGATTATCGATACACTGGTCAGGAAATCATTCTAGGATATTCTACAAACAACTAATAAACAGAAAAACAAACTTCTGCTGTGAATTGGAATGAGTTTATCACTAGTAGACGTCCAATCCATTTGTACTGTACACTTTAAACAGATTGAACGTCTATGGCCGTCATTGGCAGCCAATGCCGGGAAATGAAGCACTTTACACTCAATCGGACTTACAACACATTTGAAAGATGCTAAACGAACACGTCACCTCACAGCTCAAATGTGTAACACGAATATGATGTAAACAATGCTCGCCGACTTGAGAGATGACGACCCGCCGTTGCAACAGCAAAGCTACGAAACAGCCGCACATGTAGCGGCTCCAACCTATCGCTGGAACCCTCCAGAATAAATAAAAAATACTATCGTTCATTCATGGATGCACAAAGATCAACATTCCGTTGTACATCTCAACAGGTGGCTGCACTCGGCTGGAATGTGCACCCGCGTTCTTCACGCCTTTCCTAGTGCCAAAACACGAAGCGCGCGTGACTCGAGACCAAAACAGGAAGTAACTATGAGCGGTTACCATGAAAATGAACGCGTAGCGGGAACCTTTTCAATATTTTCTATTCAAAATGCTCTTTACACATGACTACAATATATTTTATTCTGCATACAGTACATTATGAGGCAACAACTAAATCGTAACTGACAGACACTAAGGAAACTAACTTTAATCAGATTACTCGTTTGGAAAAATCCACGTGTTAAGATTGCTAGTTACTCGAAGTAAACTACTTCTTCCAAAAAGTAAGAGTTAGTAACTGTACTCTATAGTAAAAGTAACTAATTACCAGGGAAAGTAATTATTTCTGTTACTTTAAAAAGAAGTTGTTGTATGTCAAAGAATTTGAAATTTTCTGAGCACTATTCAAGTCAGTTGAATAGAGAAGAACAGACAGGTAGTTGTGTTATAGAACCTTGTAATATTTATTGACCTCACCAGCAACAAATTTATCCTACACTTGAAGTGCAACAAAAATAAACAGTAAACAATATAATCAAATAACAATCAGCAGTAAACAATATAAAGTGAGTTTAATCAATTAAATCTAACTCTCACAACCTGAGACAACTGGTCAAGTAGACATAGCCTACTGTACTTCAAGTATTTTGACTTGAAATAGTGTTTATATCGCCACCTTGTAAAGGACAAATTTTCCTCTGAATGCTCTGCCATCATATCCCGCTGCATCTGTTTTGCGAGTGTGTGTGTTTGCCACACGCGCTGTTCCGGTCTGTGTTTGAAAACACCGGCTCTGATTGGCTTACCATGACACATGACTCTAACCCTCAGCCAATCACAATCACTTCCATCGCATCTATCCAGGTGGTGCATTCAGGTAGCCTCGTCCCCCTACTCCTCCCGTCACCCTCAAAGCGTCTGCCGTCCTCAAGATGGAAGCAGCATTCTTGCTGGCTGACAGTGGGAGATGGGAACGAGGCTAGCATTCAGGTGTAGCAAACACAGAAATTTTAGCAGGCATTGGAAAGCATTGTCTAATTCAGACATGTCCAAAGTCCGGCCCGGGGGCCAAATGCGGCCCGTGGTCAAATTGCATCCGCCCCCCAGCCTCTGTCATAAAATCAGTAACATCTGGCCCGCACACAGACTTAATAAATTGGTCAGCAGTACTGCAACCAGCATATGAAGTAGCTTACACACGAAATGCTGCTCCTCATTTACCCACTAAAAGCCAGCAGCACTTTAACCCTTTATTGCCAAATGTATCACATGTGATACACCTAAAATTTCATGATTTTCAGACTAATTTAGAATTTTGACATCTCTTTTTGAAGAAAAAAAAAAAAATGGATGCAAGTCAACACATGCATCTGCAGGTTCCATGAGAAAAAATGATTAGCATGGGTTATAGACATTAGAGCGCTTATTACACATATTCATTTTGACTTTTCTTTTTTCACAAATTTGAAAAAAAGGTTTCATTAGGACCTTATTTTTCAAATTTTGGGATTCTCTGATAATTGCTTCATGTTGCAGGTATTTAAGGGCTAAGCAACATTACTCGGTGTGACCCTCTACTTCAAATTTTCTAAAATGGCGACAATCAACAAAAAAAAGTTGACTGTGACGGCCGACGCTTCAAGGATAGATGGAAATTGGACAATTTCTTCACTAAAATACGCAACAACTGTGTCTTGCCTCATTTGCAAAGAGACAGTCGCTGTTTTTAAAGATTTCAATGTGAGGCGAAATTACCAAACAAGACACACTGACATGTACGACAAAATTACAGGGAATATACGCAGCGAGAAATTGAAGCAACTTGAAGCTAGTTTAATTTCACAGCCGTAGTATTTCGCAAGAGCCCGAGAGTTGAAAGAGAACGCCGCAAAGGCTAGTTGTGAGATTGTTGAAATTATTCATTAAAAAAAATAATAAAGCAAATGTGACACACTGAATGGCTTGCTAAATTTTGCTTGAATATATTGTTCGACGTAAAGGACGTCAGCCAAGGTCGGCCCCCCACATTTTTACCACGCCAAATCTGGCCCTCTTTGCAAAACGTTTGGACACCCCTGGTCTAATTGAATGAGCAGGGATAAACAGCCTGGTGCTGTAATATTCTGATATAGAATTATCCGAGGCACCCTAAAGTGCACACGGCGCCAATATTGTTTTGCTCACATGATGCGGGAGTGAGTTAGAGACACGGCCTGCCAAGAGCCTTACGTTTGTTTTAATGTTGAAGTTATACGTGCCTGTGTGGTATATCTTTGCTAAGAAAAAGCATAAAAAGAAACAAGTGTGCTATTCTCGAACCTGAACGCACCCCAAGTCTTGGATGACAAATAAACAGAGCAGAGTAGACTCGCTACGGCTGGTAGTTTCTTCAATTTATTCAGAGTAAGTAACGCACTGCTTCTGACCGTCAGTAACGGTAACGGTGTTGTAACGGCGGAAAAAATAATTACCATAATTTTCGGACTATAAGCCGCTACTTTTTTCCCTCATTTTGAAGTTCTACCGTATTCTGAGAGACCCGAAGAGGAGAGCGAGATGGAAAGCTGTAATTCGACAAGAAATCTGGGCACCAAACGATCACCACAGACTATGTAGTAGTCATTTTATATCTGGTAAGATGCATTTAATATATATTTAGAAGATTTTGGGCTGACAACCACAATTAAGATCATTGTGTGACGTTGGTGATTGGGGTCTATATAGTTGCCTCTTTTTGTTTGGGGGCGGAGTTGTATTTTTGTTGGTGTTGTTGGCGGTAAGCAGAGTAAAAAGAGGGAGAAAAATACCACGACTTCCGTGTCTAATTTTTCGCCGCCAAGCAAGCGTTACAATATGAATTAAAAATGAATGAAAACTAAATACTATTGAATATGTCATCATTATCATTTTAAAAATTTAAGTGACGGGTAAAAATAGATTATGACCGGATTTTTATGACCCTGTCAGTCAAAATGACAGACAACGAATGTCTAGCGCAACCTCTGATCCAGGGCTTTGGTTCTCGGGTCATTTAGGTAAAATTCGTATTCGGATCCTGGCTCTGCTCGCACGCCGTGGGGGAACGCTCGAGAAACCGGGGTGTTCGCCGGAGGTCCTGAGGCTGGTGAACTGGGCTCGGCCCCGCCGGGCGGCCTGCCGGACCAGCCAGAGCGGCGGGCTCCGACGGAAGACGGTGACTTGCCGACTATCTGTCTCCAGTCGTGCCGGTGTTTAGCCTTAGATGCGAATTTACCACCCGCCTTGGGCTGCATTCCCAAACAGCCTGACTCTGTATCGTCACAAGCCCTGTAGTTTAACTTAGTTAGTGTTTACAATAGCTTTAGCATTCCCGCTATCAGCAGCCTCGTATTCGTTCCAAAAATCTTTGTGATGCAGTTTTAAATGGCTGCTGGGTTAGTGGTTTTGAATGAGGACGCTTTCTTTCTGCCTCCTGGAACTTCTACGGTACATGTTATCGCAGATGGCGAGAGCGTTGGTTTTTTTAGTAACAGCCGCCATAATATTCAACTCCTTCTTGTCGTGTAACTCCGCCTCCTCAACCCCTCCTCCCCCAGGGGCTTCAGAGAGGGGAGGAGTTGAGGAGGCGGCGTGCTGAATTCTTTGGTTGCACACATTTGGAGGCTAAATCAGGTATATTATTATCGGATTGCATTATCGGTTGAATTTTTTGATTATCTGGACTATCTGTGTGACGTCATAATTGCCATTATCAGCCGATAATTATCGGTGACCGATATTATCGTGTATCTTCAATTATAATACCATTTACAATTAATTGCCGGTTAAGAATGGGTAGATATGTCTTGGAAAATGTCCTTACAGTACATTAAAGGGTTTAGAATGACAACATTCTAAATCTGAACGGGTGAAGAACACTTATGATGTTCCTTTTGTGTAACTTGACTTCAAAATATGACCAAATTAGAGATCAGTGGAGTAGGTCATGTTTGACTTCAGAGGTTCCACTGTACGGGTGTTACACTTATAGACTGTGACGTAAAAAACAGCCCTGCTACTAACATGCTGAGACAGCCCTCTGTTATTTCTCTTACATACAGCATGCTTTTCCCCCCATGCTTCCACCATATGGTTTGATGCAACTACAGTGGACCTCAAAAGAACATAGTAATAATGGTAAATTACAGTATAAATGCAGCTGATTACATCATGCGTCGTATTGACTTGAATTGTATACAACTGCATGCAGAAAGTGTGCAGTAATGGAATTCAAGTTGTTTAAGTATGAAGGATTTAAGGGATTAAATATTCCTGGAGTCACATTGACACTGTTCCTTTTACAGCCACATATAATTACTGCGTAGGTATAATTATGTTTGAGGCACACAGAGGTCGAAGGACATACCCTTATGAAGATCAGCGCACTGGAGTCTCCCACTTTGTACTTTCCTTCGGACACCTTGATCATGGGAAACTGAGCTGGACAGGAACAGCGGCCCAGAATCTCACGGACCTGTTATGAAAAAAGCACATGACAAACGTCAGAAAGGAACTTCATGGCCACCTCTTCCTGAGAAGCCAATATGAGGTCATACTTAGTCATACGTACAGTATATTTGTAATGGTGACCTTTGCTGGGAAAAGTACGAGAGCAACACAATAAGTGTATTATGTATGTTGGTGGACTATGCATCATTTGCCAAAATGCCAAGGATATAACCACATAGACATCCTGATAAATACAGCACAGTGGTATGAGAAAGTATCTGAACCTTTTGAATTTCTCACATTTCTGCATAAAATCGCCATCAAATGGGATCTGATCTTTGTCAAAATCACACAGATGAAAATACAGTTATCTGCTTTGACTAATACCACCCAAACATTTATAGGTTTTCATATTTTAATGAGGATAGCGGCTGTGGCGCAGTCAGTGGCGCCACCAGGGGGTGGCCACAGCCACCCCTATAAATTGGTTGGCCACCCCACTGTCCACCCCGCTTGCCAGTATATCGTTAGATTGTTGTAGCATCAGTTATGCATTTCATCCCAAATGAATGCATTTATTTTGCTTTGTTAAAAGTAGGGCTGTCAAATTTATCGCGTTAACGGGCGGTAATTAATTTTTTAAATCAATCACGTGAAAATATTTATCGCCACTAATGCATTTGCAGTACGATTCATTCACGCATTGCCGCAAACACCCTACAATGCCGCCGTTTTACTTATATACAGTGGTAAGAGGCAGAGTGGAGTATATACAAGTATTCATGGGGGCCGTGCTTATAATTGGCAAAAGCTTTGTCATATCTCCCACAGCAACTATAAATATTGTGGGAAGCGACGTGGGGAAGAATGACAGGAGTTGATCTTTTTCTTAACACCCTGTAGTGTACCCAAAGCAGAGAAGATGTAGCATTTGCAGCCACCACACACAGTCATGGTTGCACCACTTCCCATCATGCATTTGGGCAGAACAGTTAAGTCGCTACTGAAAGCTCAACAAATAGATGGCAATATTTAGTCACAATATACAAACTCGCATTTATCCTTTAAGAATTACAAGTCTTTCTATCCGTGGATCCCTTTCACAGAAAGAATGTTAATAATGTTAATGCCATCTTGTGGATTTATTGTTATAATAAATAAATACAGTACTTATGTACAGTATGTTGAATGTATATATCCGTCTTGTCTAATCTTTCCATTCCAACAATAATTTACAGAAAAATATGGCATATTTTAGAGACGGTTTGAATTGCGATTAATTACGATTAATTATTTTTTAAGCTGTGATTAACTCGATTAAAAATTTTAATCGTTTGACAGCCCTAGTTAAATGTACACCTTATGCCTAATATATACATAACGCAATAAAACAGAATTGTTGTGCAAATCAAAATGTTGACTGGACAGTTATGGACTATGCACATTAAATCATTAGTAACATCAAATATTACACAATACACCAAAGTATATCAGTAGCAACAAATACACTAGATGACAATATTTAGTCACAATATACAAAGTCACATTTATCCTTTAAGAATTACAAGTCTTTCTATCCGTGGATCCCTCTCACAGAAAGAATGTCAATAATGTAAATGCCATCTTGAGGATTTATTGTCATAATAAACAAATACAGTACTTATGAACTGTATGTTGAATGTATATATTCGTTCGAGTTTAATTCATTTTTTTCTTAATGCATTGCCAAAATGTATATGATCGGGAAAAATTATCGGGAATGATTGGAATTGAATCGGGAGCAAAAAAAAGCAAATGGATCGGGAAATATCGGGATCGGCAGATACTCAAACTAAAACGATCGGATCGGGAGCAAAAAAACATGATCGGAACAACCCTACTTATTATTATTATAATTACCGGTAAAAGCATATAACCACACAAATATCCTGATAAATACAGTATATACTGTACGACGTGACATTGCTTCTGATAGTAGCATCATCCAGTGACAAGCAAGGAGGGAGCCAACAAACTAGCTTCCTAGCAGAGGGGGGTGGTGATGATGATGATGTCAGCAGGCCAGCGCCGCCAGCTGGATTTTGAATTGTGATCACGAGCCAGCGCCCTTGCTGTGGTTGGGGCTGCTTATTAGGCAAGTGGAGTCAGACAAGACTGCAGGGTGGAGTGAGATCTGCCTGAGCAACACAGCCCTGGGCTCTTTCAGGATTGGTCAACTCAAGTGTTGTTCTTGGCATCTGTCTGAAACAGTGTGCCGGATCTTTGTTGGCTAACAGAACATAAAGCAAGCAGATAAAAAGGATTTTAATAATAACTTTTCTGTAAGTGTTTGGCGCGAGAAAATCCTACGTCGCAAATTGCAATGTGTTTATTCACCAGAGATTAATTGTGTTATTACTGTTGGAATAACTATCAATGGAAAAAGCCATGTGCTTATAAAGTAATTTGATTAGTGAGGTTATGTGAGGAAAGCAGACGCACATTTAAATAAGAGTCTAGTACTTACATCTTTTGGGCATTTATGGGTCACTGTTAAAGGGCACCGGGGTCAAACTAATCGTTATTGAATAACATGAATTTGCTCCAAATGGGCTGCTAATTACTGCACGTAGATGAGCTAACTGGTAGTCCCTGGCTTACAAATGAGTTCCGTTCCTATGCTAACGACATAACCCGAATTCGTCAGAATTAACCATTTAAAGCAACACTGGGTAACTTTTCAACCTTTATAGAGTATTTTTATAACATTTCTGATAATATGTCCACTGACAACTAGTTGAATCAGACCTCTTTTATACAGTGCCTTGCAAAAGTATTAGGCCCACTTGAATCTTGCAACCTTTCGCCACATTTCAGGCTTCAAACATAAAGATATGAAATTTAATTTTTTTGTCAAGAATCAACAACAAGGGGGACACAATCGTGAAGTGGAACAACATTTATTGGATAATTTAAACTTTTTTAACAAATAAAAAACTGAAAAGTGGGGCGTGCAATATTATTCGGCCCCTTACTACTCAGCAGATTGGAACAGTGGGTAGGGCTTACTGACACTATTCTTCAGTGGTTCACATCCTATTTACATGATAGGGATTTCTTTGTGTCAATCGGAAATTATCAGTCAGAACGAACCAATTTCACGTGTGGAGTCCCTCAAGGGTCAATTCTTGGACCACTCTTATTTAACATCTATATGCTTCCGTTAGCTCAGATAATGGAACAGTATGACATCTCCTATCACGCCTATGCAGATGACACACAACTGTACATTTCTGTGTCCCCACATGATTATAGTCCCTTAGTCTCCCTGAGTAAATGCATTCATCAAATCAATGAATGGATGTGCCAGAATTTTCTCCAGTTAAATGTGGAGAAAACAGAGGTGATCATTTTTGGGCCAAAAAAGGAAAGGTCAAAGATAAGCAGCCAACTTAGCACAATGTCACTTACAGCTACAAATCAAGTCAGAAACCTTGGCGTAATTATTGACTCAGACCTAAAATTTGATAGCCATCTAAAGTCCGTTACTAAATCCGCTTATTACCACCTAAAAAATATAACCAGAATTAAGGGGCTTCTGACTCAACAAGACATGGAAAAACTTATGCATGCATTCGTTTTCAGCAGATTGGACTACTGCAACGGTATATTTACAGGTCTTGATAAAAAATCAGTCAGGAAGCTGCAGCTAGTACAGAATGCTGCAGCCAGAGTCCTCACAAATACAAGGAAGCTGGACCACATTACACCGGTTTTGAAATCGCTACACTGGCTTCCAGTGAGTCAAAGGATAGACTATAAAATACTACTGCTCGTCTACAAAACACTTAATGGCCTTGGACCAAAATACATGCTTGACTTGTTAGATTCCTATGAGACATCTAGACCCTTAAGGTCGTCTGGAACGGGTCTTCTGCATGTTCCAAGAACAAGAACCAAGCAGGGTGAGGCAGCATTTAGTTATTATGCTCCTCACCTCTGGAACAAGTTACCCGAAGGTCTGAAGTATGCTCAAACCGTTAGCTCATTTAAATCAGGGCTAAAAACGCTTTTGTTTAGCACTGCATATCCATAACTGTCTATATATTTCAATCTACCTGCCTTCTATTCCTCTTGTGCTTATCTCCATTGCTGATTTCAATGATTATTATTAGTAGTAGTTTTTGCTTTATTTCTTGTTTTATTTTTATTTATTTATTTTTATTCTGTGATTAAATGCGATCTTTTGTCTTGGTTTTTACGTTGTGTTGATTTAAATGTGATTTTTATGGTTTTCATGTGATGTAAAGCACTTTGAATTGCCTTGTGTTGAATTGTGCTATATAAATAAATTTGCCTTGCCTTGCCTTGCCTTTACTTTCAGTGCAGCAAACTCACTCCAGAAGTTCAGTGAGGATCTCTGAATGATCCAATGTTGTCCTAAATGACCAATGATGATAAATAGAATCCACCTGTGTGTAATCAAGTCTCCGTATGAATGCACCTGCTCTGTGATAGTCTCAGGGTTCTGTTTAAAGTGCAGAGAGCATTATGAAAACCAAGGAAAACACCAGGCAGGTCCGAGATACTGTTGTGGAGAAGTTTGAAGCCGGATTTGGATACAAAAAGATTTCCCAAGCTTTAAACATCTCAAGGAGCACTGTGCAAGCCATCATATTGAAATGGAGGGAGCATCAGACCACTGCAAATCTACCAAGACCCGGCCGTCCTTCCAAACTTTCTTCTCAAACAAGGAGAAATCTGATCAGAGATGCAGCCAAGAGGCCCATGATCACTCTGGATGAACTGCAGAGATCTACAGCTGAGGTGGGAGAGTCTGTCCATAGGACAACAATCAGTCATACACTGCACAAATCTGGCCTTTATGGAAGAGTGGCAAGAAGAAAGCCATTTCTCAAAGATATCCATAAAAAGTCTCGTTTAAAGTTTGCCAGAAGCCACCTGGGAGACACACCAAACATGTGGAAGAAGGTGCTCTGGTCAGATGAAACCAAAATTGAACTTTTTGGCCACAATGCAAAACGATATGTTTGGCGTAAAAGCAACACAGCTCATCACCCTGAACACACCATCCCCACTGTCAAACATGGTGGTGGCAGCATCATGGTTTGGGCCTGCTTTTCTTCAGCAGGGACAGGGAAGATGGTTAAAATTGACGGGAAGATGGATGCAGCCAAATACAGGAACATTCTGGAAGAAAACCTGTTGGTATCTGCACAAGACCTGAGACTGGGACGGAGATTTATCTTCCAACAGGACAATGATCCAAAACATAAAGCCAAATCTACAATGGAATGGTTCAAAAATAAACGTATCCAGGTGTTAGAATGGCCAAGTCAAAGTCCAGACCTGAATCCAATGGAGAATCTGTGGAAAGAGCTGAAGACTGCTGTTCACAAACACTCTCCATCCAACCTCACTGAGCTCGAGCTGTTTTGCAAGGAAGAATGGGCAAGAATGTCAGTCTCTCGATGTGCAAAACTGATAGAAACATACCCCAAGCGACTTGCAGCTGTAATTGGAGCAAAAGGTGGCGCTACAAAGTATTAACGCAAGGGGGCCGAATAATATTGCACGCCCCACTTTTCAGTTTTTTATTTCTTAAAAAAGTTTAAATTATCCAATAAATTTTGTTCTTTTTCACGATTGTGTCCCACTTGTTGTTGATTCTTGACAAAAAATTAAAATTTTATATCTTTATGTTTGAAGCCTGAAATGTGGCGAAAGGTTGCAAGGTTCAAGTGGGCCGAATACTTTTGCAAGGCACTGTATATATTCGTCCGAGTTTTATTCATTTTTTTCTTAATGCATTGCCAAAATGTATATGATCGGGAAAAATGATCGGGAATGATTGGAATTGAATCGGGAGCAAAAAAAAGCAATCGGATCGGGAAATATCGGGATCGGCAGATACTCAAAACGATCGGGATCGGATCGGGAGCAAAAAAACATGATCGGAACGACCCTAGTGCCAATTCTTTTTCCCAGCAATGTAAGTCCCAACACCCACCTGCTTGAGTCACCTTTACACATGTGGTGCTTTGTCTGCTTACATTGCAATGGTGTATGTATCTGCCTTGCCCTCTTTCTGTCTGCTCTGTCACTGCGATTTTCATTTTGTAAGTAGCCCTGTTTGGAAAAACCCCAGCCTGTGAGTTAATGGAACCATTTCCATGGTAACACACACACACATACACACAGGCACCCGGCCTTCCCTTTTCAGAGGTTCGGTTTACCATCTTTTTTTCATTCTCTGCTCTTTTCAGCTGTTCAGCCGCATGAGGTCACATCGCATATTTTATTCCTGAGGCTGAAACCCCTGGCATTTGCGTGTTTTCCCCTCGAAATGAAATGTGTGCTCTTCCCAAGCCGTTGCTGTATCGACAACACACAACATTTCACACACTACGGGCAGATCGAGGGGGAGGAGAAAGACAAGGTCAGCCGGGATATATTGGGAAGAGGGGGCCCGAAGGCGGCGAAAAACTGATGGATGAATTATAAATGAATGCCGGTCACATGAGATGCTCGGAGTGGAATCTGCAGATGTTCAAAGCGGGGAAAAACGGAACATTCTGCAACATGCCCCCTCCTATTTTAGCTCAGGAATGTCTAGATGCGAAAACAGAGTGACAAGCTTTCCGTTTTATTTTGAAAAGACTGCTCTGATTTTGGTTTTGATTACAGCTGCAGTGGAACAAGATGCAATATCCTTGATATGTCCTATCTGCACAGTGTGAGTCGAAACGTTTTCGCCGCCTGACAATTCAGACCTGAAAATACACGAAGAAGCATTCTCGGCTTAGATAGACTGATACTGAGGGCTGCGCCTTACCCTTGGGGATGGCGAACGGGGGAAATGGGAGGGGAAGAGATCAAGATTTTGCATGTTTTTCCTCATTCTCTTCACAAATGTGCTGTCTTTTAGTTGGAAAGTTTTGAACAAATAAGACCATGAGTCAACAATCTATGTTGGCCTAGTGCTCTTCTCAAACATAGGTGTGTTCGCGTGCAAGAACATGAGGTCATGACATGATTTGTTTTACAAGAGATCATTATTACCATACTTCAACAATAAAAACTGGAGCTTAAGAAAATAGAAAAAACCTCCCTGCACAGGAATTTACAGGACGCTCTTTCATTTTTTTGATGTCTGTAAATCAATCATTGCGTAGAAAAGAACACGCAGTCACACAAAGGCAATTGCGATGACTCTCTTATAAGGTGAAACATGTTCAAATATCCTGTCATGAATGAGAATTCATGAAGGATAACAATTCAATTCCTACTTCATTGGGGTCCTTGTTAGACCTTGTGCAGGGCTTAAAGCGGAAATGTGAAGTAAGGTTGGCCAACCATGTTTTTGAATAATATCAATGGCTAAACAATTATAAGCATATTTTTGTTTTTGTTTTTTTAAACGCAATCCTTCCAGATTCTTTGTTTAACCCATAGCAAGGCCCTTGACAACGAAAATGCGTTTCTTTGGCAATCTTCGGAAATCTTCTGAAATTACGTCACGCTGAAAAGTGCGAGGGAAGTCCGCCATAGAATAGTATTGTTTATTGCATTGCTTCTCGGTAAGATGCCACGGAGTGTGGCGATGTTCTCACTCAAACGAAAAGTTGTATGAGTGGCCATAGGATAGCAGGGCACGTAAATGGACATCTTTCGTCCGCATGAAACGAATGAATTTCACGCCATCATAGAGTAGTGTTCTCTGCTACAAACACTTCGAAGATGCCTGCTTCCTTAACCGGTCTGCTTATGATCAAGGATTTGCCAAAAATTAAGTGTGATTTTTGGATAGATGGCTGATGACTTTGTCAAAGCAGAGCTGCCAACTGTTGTGGAATGAACAGTAAAAGCTAGCGACGTTAGCCAAAAGCTAACTCGTGGCAATCCCCGATCATAGTTGTTGTTGCGTTCGCTAGGTTAAATTGTGCTTCATCTACAATCTTGTCCGAAAGGGTTAATCCACTGTCAATCGGGAAAAGGGTGTGGATGTCCATATAAGCAGGTCGGCGTCGCGGTAATTCACGGTCACGTTGCCGTAAGAGACACACACCGCTGGTGAGTTTGTGCACATTTATTTGTATTATGTATTTCCACCTTCATGCTTCAAGCATTGCATTGCATTTGTACGGTTCGGCGTTTCTTTCACGGTGATCGCTTGATAACCTTCTAGTTTGTGTTTTACGAGAGCCACTGACAGGTGACAGTTGACAACAAGCGTGATGGTTTTAATGTCTCGCAGCGCATCAGTGAGCGCGCAGGTCACGCAGTGAATCATGGGAAATGTAGCCTCGGGACAACACTGAAGTGTTGTTTTGTAATCTGTTCGCTGTGTGAAAAAAATACATTTCCTCACTAGCGATGGGAATTGATGGGATTTTTACGATTCCGATTCCATTATCGATATTGCTTAACGATTCGATTCTTTATCGATTCTCTTATCGATTCTAATTTGGGGGGAAAGAAGAACAAACGTTTTGATTGGCATCGAGTTTGTTTAATCAAAAGTCACAACCTTACAAACTCACAACGAGATCAAAAGAGGCCCAAAGCCTCAATATTAACTGTGGCAATAAGTGGCAAATACACAAGAATGTGTAACATTTTACTGAAATATTTATCTAATAGAAATAAAAAATATTGGTATATATTGGCAGATAGGTTATTGTTCTGCCTTTGGCAATATGTGTTAAAGCAGGGGTCCCCAAACTTTTTCCTGTGAGGGCCACATAACTTTTCCCTTCTCTGATGAGGGGCCGGGGTCAGTTTGTAACAGAAAAAGTGTGACGATTGCAGAAGTGCATAAATGTAAAAAATTATTGTTTTTCAGAAAGCCACAATCAAATAACCCTTTCTGGATTTTTTATAATAATAATAATAATAATAATTAATAATAAAAACACTATTAATTAAATAGATAATAACCAAATAACCCTCTCTGAATTCTTCGAGGAAAAGGCCAGGAAATAAATAACACGATTGAGAAAAAAAAAAAATTCAAAATGGCCGGACCAAATGTGGAGGCGGGCCGTATTTGGGCCGCGGGCCGCAGTTTGGGGACTACTGGGTTAACATGTATTATTTTACCATTACATTGAGTTGCATGCCTTTTAGTTTTTGTGGCGCTTACACGCTCAAGTGGGGGCGCCCTTGTGCTTCCTCACGTGAAGAAGAGCGCGCTTACACCCAAAGAAGAAATGCCACATCCAAGTGAGTGAGCGAGTTAGCGAGAGAGGGAAACACTTCTACGAGCCTACGTTCTTTGTTAATGTTAATATCTACAGAGGCAACGCCTGTATGTATCATCTTTTGTGTTGTTGTTGTTGTTGTGTTTCCACTCACGATCGGACACTTAAATCCAGTTGTGTAGTGGTTTGAACGATGTGCTAATGCTAGCGAACGAATGCTAACCATTTGTTATTACTGTTATTAGCAGCTAATCATCGCTGATTTACGTTGATGCAAACCTGTTTGTTATTGGGGAAGAAATTGATTTGTTTCATTTCTATTTTTAGTTTCACTCTTCAAGTGATGGTTGAATAAAGTCAGCAAATTATACCAACGTCTTCTGCATCGTCATTTGGGAGTTTAGCTAGCTGTATAACCAGGACAGCGCAGTCGTATTCCCTCCCGATGCAGTTAACTCCACCTTGCAATGACTGCAAGTCGCTTTGTTGTAATTTTTCCTCGTAAAGTGAAGACACACTTTCGAGCGTTTGAACCTACGTGCTGTCATTGTTATGTTTATGACTGCAATGCTCGTGCTTACCCGTCGTAACCTTTCATTTTCACACTCTTTCCTGGTGAAGTGTAGTCAAACTTTGGAGCGAGTGGTTCTTGGCGCCATGCTAGTTTGATGCGTCCGGACAACAAGATACGTCACGACGCAATACACGTCTTTAGGAATCGTTAAAGGGATCGTTAAGGCTTTTTCATTGTGATGTCGAGGCCTCGAAACACTCGGAACCGGTTCCAAATTGGAATCGGATTTTGATTCCCATCCCTATTCCTCACAACATTAGACGCCACTTCGTGCCGAGAGCCCCGAGCTGTGTTCGTACTGTTAGCTCCATGTGTTAATAAAGAAACAAAGTTGTCAGCATGTCGTGCGTTCGATACCTTTGTCAACAAAAAGCTCATAACAAGACACTATCCACGATCTGTTTAAGAGACGCTGGAGTAGTAAGAAGCGATGAGGAGATCAGCGAGAAGCAAAACTTCGCGGTCGAATGTGGCGGCAGTCCGCTATTATTTTGTTTTCTTATTGTTGCCACAATAAAGTGGAAAAAGCCATCAAAGACTCATCTCTATCTTTCCCCCCAACGTTTTTATATTATTATTATTTTTATATGCACGAGAGCTGCCGGATCTGCCAAAATGAACATGAAGTCTGATTATTATTTTTTTAAGCAATGTCATCAGATAGACAAAAACATAAAATTATGTGCAAATGCCTGCATCTTCAAATCATGAAAATAATAACAGCCTAGATTTTACCAATTTTGTAATCTCGATGGGTCTAGTCTCCATTCCGTGTCAGGTAGTCTAGGCACATTGTTTGCATCCTGATTAGCGTCTGGCTAATACATGTTAGGTCCAACATAAAAGTCCAACCTCCTTTTCTTCCTCCAACTCTTCAAAAACTTGGATCTCCTCCCTTGTGCTTGATCAATCGCTTATATCACTGTTTGAATCATTGTTTGAAGGGCTTTGTATGGCCACCGTATGTATGGAGCGCTGCCATGCTGTTCCCGGTGTGACGTATCCCTTCCAGGTTCGTTCCCTTTCAGGCTCGAACTTCAGAAACGCGATTATTTTGTCAAATATACAACTTATAAATTATTTTCTTCATGCTTTATTTGTTGGACAATGTTTAATTACTTTAAATGTGACCCTATTTGGCATGTTATGAAATTACTTCACATTTCTGCTTTAAATGACATCATTTTTGCATACCTTGTTGATGCAAAGGAACCAAAATTCAAGTTTCGACTCAAGTGGTGATCTAAAAAAAAAAATAATTGGATATAATGGCAAAAACAAAATATGTGAAGGGTATAGCATCCTTTCCCATATTTACTGTTTGACTGTTTGTATTACTCTAACACACCCAAAATAAAATAAATAGCACTCAAATCATAGTTAAAGAAAGAAAGAATATATTTGATATTATGAGTACCATAATTTTCGCACTATAAGACGCACCTGACTATAAGCTGCCACCCACCAAATTTGGCACGAAAACGGCATTTGTTCTTAGATAAGCCACACTGGACTATAAGCCACAGCTGTACTGTATCATGGGATATTTAGACCAAAAAATATTAACCGGTAACACTTTATTTGACAGCGGCATCATACAACTGTCATAAAACCAAATTACCACCATTCATTCATGCTGTAAGATGCTTCATTTGGCCATCACTCCTCCCTTGTGGGAGACAGTCAGTCTCTGCTGCCACCTGCTTTCAACACTGTTGTTGTCCAACTTGCCTCCTTGCATGCATTGCAGCGCTACAGATGTAAATAACAATCAAAATTCATCTTCTGTGCTAATTACTTCTTCAGTTACTGTTCCAGCTGTTTCATTAATTGCTAGTTATCGTATTTAGTAACACTTAAATTGGCAGTGGTGCCATAAGACTGTCATTAGACAATCATAATTATGACATGACACTGTCATTAGCATTAATGAATGTTTATAACAGATGTCATTTCGTGTTATCCAGCAAAGGATCTCACTTTTGAATGGCTGTAAAATACCCAACCTGGACATAAATGGAGTTAGTGACATAATTTGCCAGATGACACTTAATAACATCTGTCAAAAGCATTCAGTAATGCCAATGACAGTGTCATGTCATAATTATGACAGCCTTATGACAGTCTTATGACGCCACTGTCAAATAAAGTGTTACCTATAAACCCCCCAAAAATTCAACAAATAAGCCGCACTGGACTATAAGCCGCAGGATTCAAAATGAAGGAAAAAAGTAGCGGCTTATAGTCCGATTGGAATTTGCAGCACCAAAAAAACGGGCAGATAAGGGCAAAACAGATACAGGATGCCTGCAGACTACAGAAGCCCAACGTGCACGTCATGCAGAACGAGATTGATGCTGACTGATCAAGACAAACAGGTGATGGCCAAGACATCTACAAACCCACGTCTGGACCACCAAATCCTGCCATCAGCTCTTCTGGTAACCAACAATGGACAGTCCAGAACGATCAAAGGACATCCTCTCCTCCCGCAACGAACATCTGATAATGGAGGAACCCGTGACTGAGAAGTGGACACTCAGCACTCACGCGGCGCTCAGACTGGCAAAATCCTCAACTCTTTTTGCACTGACACTAGTAACGCCCGAATTTTCAAACATCATAAACAACACCCAAACACACCCATCTTCCAGACCACAGCCCGCCTCACCAGAGCCTCCAAAAGATTGAATTCTTGGGTTAGTGCTATCTTTTCTCGAGAATCTGTTATTGATGGCGACTCTGGATCCAGTCTTCCTCCTCGCCTGGGTCTCTTTGCTGTTTTGCCTAGCTGTATGATTGCTGTCGACTTGTAATAAAAATTGTCAACTTGTGTTACGAAGCCTTTTTCTAGCTTTTAAAATGTAGTCCGTACAAGGGGTGAAAACTTTGCCTGGTACACCGCTGTTCCAGCTATAGAGTCTGGCGACCGTTCAGCGGATCAAATTCCTAGGGCGGAGCAAGCCGCAGCAAACCGACAGTGGAGTGGACCAATCAGCCACGGGCGGACGTGCCGTTGATAAAGCGACAAGAAACGCGAGGGAATAAACATACGAGGAGAGCGGAGAACAGAGAAGTTTATTCAACATGGCTAGCGCGAGACAGACTGTTGTCAATGGTTCAATGTGTTTTTGGTCATTTAAAACTGAATTTACTCCGGATTGGAACATATTATCGGCTCTCCCGTTCACCATCTTTGTTGTTATGGAGACGACTTCCAACGTGCAAGAGTGACGTTGATCGTTAAGAACACGTCACGCAAATAAACAAATCTGATTGCACGGATGATTTTGTTCTGGCTCGAGAGGCCAATAAGAAGATGGGTCCCAGACTCTTCTCACAGTGTTTAAAAAATACAGGGAGAACAGTCTGGCGGTGCCAGGCAAGGGAAAACTAAGGTGAGTGCAAGTTTGGCCTTTTGGCCGGGTTTTTGGGGTTCTGCCGGCCCAGGTCGTTGGAATTGCGCTAACACGATTCCGGCAATCTGGCTAAAAGGTCAAATTCCAACACTCCGTACAATTTAATGGAAAAAGTGTCTGAACCTTTTAGAATTTCTCACATTTCTGCATAAAATTACCATCAAATGTGATTGGATCTCTGTCAAAATCACACAGATGAAAAAACAGTGTATTTTATTTTTGTGTATGTGTGTGTTCATTGTATTAATTCAGATTTAGTAATGGAAGGGGATACATAAAAGATATGTTTTTCACTTTATTTCCCAAAGTACTGAAAAAAAAAACCTTTGTGGTACTTACAGTGGTATGAAAAAGTATCTGAATCTTTTGGAATTCCTCACATTTCTGCATAAACTCACCATCAGATGTGATCTGATCTTTATCAAAATCAGACAGATGAAAAAAAATTGTCTAAACAGGGAGACATATAAGACATGTTTTTTTCACTTTATTTCCCAAAGTATTGAAAAAAAATTGTGGTACTTACAGTGGTATGAAAAAGTATAGAAACCTTTTGGAATTCTCACATTTTTGCATAAAATCACCATCAAATCTGATATTTCTCAAAATCACACAGATGAAAAAACAGTGTCAGCTTTAACTAAAACCACCCAAACATTTCTAGGTTTTCATATTTTAATGAGGATAGTATGCAACAATGACAGAAGGGGGAAAAATAAGTAAGTGAACCATCACATTTAGTATTTTGTGCCCCCCCTTTGGCAGCAATAACTTCAACCCGATGCTTCCTGTAGCTGCAGATCAGTCTGGCACATCGATCAGGACTAATAATGGCCCATTCTTCTCTACAAAACTGCTGTAGTTCAGTCAGATTCCTGGTATGTCTGGTATGAATCACTGTCTTTAGGTCATGACACAGCATTGCAATGGGGTTTAAGTCTGGACTTAGACTTGGCCACTCCAGAACGTGCCATCGTCTTTGGTGGATGGCCATTCCTTGGGGGAGAAGCAACAGTGCCAAACTCTCTCCATTTGTAGACAACTTTTACGAACGTCCAGAATTTTAGAGATCATTTTGTATCCTTTCCCAGCTTTATACAAATGAACAATCCTTAAACGCAGGTCTTCAGACAGCTCATTTGACCGAGCCATGATTCCCATCAGACAATGCTTCTCATCAAGACAATTCTCATCAGGTGTGTGTTTAAATAGTGGGCAGGGCAGCTTTGAACCACTCATCAGTTATTGGGTACACACCTGACTTAAATTGTTGTGTAAAAATTGTTTTCAATTGCTCTTTAAGTCTCCTTATCCAGAGGGTTCACTTACTTATTTTTCCACCTTCTGTCATTGTTTGCCTGCTATCCTCATTAAAATATGAAAACCCACAAATGTTTGGGTGGTTTTAGTTCAAGCAGACTTTTACATCAGTGTGATTTTGACAAAGATCAGCTCCCATTTGATAGTGATTTTATGCAGAAATGTGAGAAATTCCAAAAGGTTCAGACACTTTTTCATACCACTGTATATACCCTACCCACCGACGTCACAAAACCACGTGCTCGCTGTGTGGTTCCGCCCACTTGTCCATCATTTTGTCTCTGTATTAGCATTGTTTTCAATTGATCGAGGAATTTAAAATGCATTTCATGGAAGACCCGGTGCTTTCTGATGCCGTATACTCACTGGATGTGTTGCATAAAAGGCGTTATGTGGAAAAGCTTCGTTCTATACAGTCGCCAGATCCATATTTGATGCCCAAATCGATGTTTTTCGACCCACTGTCTTCGCCCTGTCTGCCTGATATCTGCTACGCTGATATTTACAATTATCTTGGGTTCAACTTCAAGAGCTTGGAGGCTTATAAATACTTTGTTGCTGGTTGGGTGAAACAGGTCCTCGTTCGGCAGGAATCTATCTTGTGCTTGGAAAGGTGAGTTACGAAATTTTCAATTCAAAATCTTTTGTTATTGCTAACATCCACTGTCAAGTCTAATGTATTTCATGTCGTTTGTCAATGGAGTTAAGGCTTTTAATGTTTATATGGTTTAGCGATAGCACTCTCACTACATACATACGTGTATGTTGTCGGCGATTAGCCTAGCAATGATCTTAATTGTGGTTATTTGTCAGCCCCGTAGACGAGGCCAGTTTCTTTCACTTGGTACCAGCTAAATATTATTCAAAAAATAACGATGGTGGAAGAAAGGGAAGTCACAAACATCTTGAATTTGAAACTGTCGTACTACGTCGTATGTTGTCGGCGATTAGCCTCGCAATGATCTTAATTGTGGTTATTTGTCAGCCCAAAACCCTCTAAGTATGTCTTAAATGCATCTTACCGGATATGAAATGACTACTACATAGTCTGTGGTGATTTTTTGGTGCCCAGTTTTCACGTCGAATTGCAGCCGTCCATTTCGCTCTCCTCTTTGGATCCCTCGGAATACGGTAAAACTTCAAGTCTCTCCTTCCATCTTCTCTGTTAGTGCAACCAACAGCCACACACGCCTTCACCATTTTGATTATTAATGTTAAGGAGCAGAAAAACACGCCGTAAATAGGAGAAATGTACGTAGCCGTAACAGGTGAGCACTATGTTTTGACGGACAAGTGGGCGGTACCATTCAGGAGAGCGGAGTTGTGACGTCACGTGGGTAGGGTCTATATGTCATAGCATGATACGTAAGTGGTGGACATTTGCCAAAGTTTCAGAATCGATGATCGTGATAGCCTGTGCAGCGGCCACCTGAGACCTTCTGCAAGATGCTGCAGGCAGGTGCAGAAAATAAACACACACGAGGACAGCGGCCCGCTCAGATAAACATGCAAGTAAACTCCAATCATGTGGACAATCAGCTGATATCATGAAACAGTTTGATAAGAAGCCATAAAACAGACGCCGAGCCAATTAAGTCAGTTATTCCGCACACTCGGGAGCACGGTGACATCCTGCAGTACTCATAACCTTCAGGGAAAGAACCCTAAAACGGTCGACACCTTCTGAGAGCATGTGACAATAGAGACAGAAGCAGTGAGTGATGCCACGCTCTCTCAGCAAAGCGTGTGACCCAATGCAAGGCAGGAATGACCTACTTTACTTGCTCCCTACTGTAGCTCTTCCCTCTCCGAGCTGCATCCATTGCAGGCAGGTTTAGCCGAGTGTACAGTAAAGTCACTCCAGGCACAAGCTCTTTTGTCTACTACACGTTTTGTTTTTCTATTTCCTCAATGCATGAGCTGGAGCATATGTTAAATGAAATCCATAAAGGCCCCAGTATTTTCACCCTGACCTCTGCGCTGACTTCCATACAAACAAAGACTTTGGTGGAAAATGACAGCATTTAGTTGCGGCACAGTCAACAGTGGCAGTGGTATTCATTTACCACAAGACATACTGTACGCTTTCTTAGCTTTATCTGGCAGCGCGTGATGGGGGAAGGGAATTTATGAGCTACTGTTGAAGCCTCGGGTGAAGAAAAATATGAACTGCTTGGAAATATGGCTATGGGATGGTGTTTTGTCTTCAGATTTATAGACGTAGCATGCTAATGCTTGCAGGGATATGATTCTACAAAATAACTGGTAATCAGAAAAACAAGCTATCTTCATCCTTCTGCTGTAAGTTTATGACTAGTAGACGCCCAATCCATTTGGACTGGGAGGGTGGCAGCGAATGAACATTCGTTCATTCGCTGCCATCCCTCCCAGTCCAAACGGATTGGACGTCTATGGCGGTCAGTGGTAGTCAATGAGTTTAACTTGAGGGCTAAAACTAAAAACAGACCTAAAACCAAAACAGGCACAGAGGTTAATTTGTGCCGGATCCTGCCGGAACAAGATCCAGCACCTCTTGATTTTTTGGTCTCCCTGTGTTCCGGGACTTATTTGGGCAGATCCGGCACCTCTTGTGTAAAGTCCCTGACTAAAGTCCTGTCGCTTTTCCATTTTGTAGAAACTAGAGATGTCCCGATCGATCGGGTACGATCACGGCATTTTCAAAGTATCGGAATCGGCAAAAAAAATATCGGCCATGCCTTTTTTTAATATATATTAGGGCTGTCAAAATTATCGCGTTAACGCGCGGTAATTAATTTTTTTCATTAATCACGTTAAAATATTTGACGCAATTAACGCACATGTCCCGCTCAGACAGTATTCTGCCTTTTGGTAAGTTCTACAGCAAGGTTTTTTGTGCTGTCTAACAGCGAACTCTTGTGGTCGCTTTGCGACATGGTTTATTGCTTTCTTGCCAGTTCAGTATGGCTGCAAGACGTCTCGGGCTGACGCCCACGTTGTAATGTTGTGCTTATATGATCCTTGGACAAGATTTGTCAGTAAGTATGGTTGTTGTAAAGAATGTACATATTATGTTGGTAAGCGAAATGTTATATTTTTTGTATGAGACGCTTTTTGTTTATGTGTTACGTGCTAAGCTAACGTTGTTGCTAATGCAATGCTTGTGTACTTTTTTTTGTAGTTTCACTACGGTCTAAAGAAGACAGTGGTTTGAGGCCATTTTCTTAATAGATCAGATGAAAAAGGAAGAAGTCTGATTATTAAGGCGTCGTTCACTAGCTGTCTAGCTTTGGAAAAAGTAGACGCTTCGGAGTGAGGACAGCATAGGCAGATTTAAATGACAGTAGAGTGAAATGCCCACTACAGTCCTTATGTACCGTATGTTGAATGTATATATCCATCTTGTGTCTTATCTTTCCATTCCAACAAATTATTTTACAGAATATATATATAATTTACAGAAAAATATGGCATATTTTATAGATGGTTTGAATTGTGATTAATTACGATTAATTAATTTTTAAGCTGTAATTAACTCGATTAAAAATTTTAATCGTTTGACAGCCCTAATATATATATTTTTTAATTAAATTGTTTTCTAATTGTATTTAATGTTACAGGCATAATATGTTACACTCATCCAGAGTCTTTAATTTAGGCTTAGGGTAGGGTTATCAAAAATATCCCGATAACAGTGGCAATTATATTATTAAAAAAGGTGTCACGTTTAAATATTTAACACAGTTAAAATGTGCGCTGTACGACTCTCTCACTCATTGTCGCACTCAATCTGTAAAAATGCCGTTTTACTTATATAGAGAGATTAAAGACAGTGCAAAATGAGTATAGTGAATTTTGGCAGCCTTTGGGGCCATTCTTCAATAGGTTAAAAGCTTGCATTCCATCTCCCTATGATTAGAAATATCATGAGAAGCAATGTGTGGAAGCAAGGTGGAAATTGATCTTTGTCTTAGCATCTTAAATAATTTCCCAAAGCAGAGAAGATATATCCATTGGTAGCACGACGCACAGTCATGGTTTTACTTCCCATCATGGTTCCACTTCCCATCATGCATTGGGACATGGCCACCGTATCATTTACTGAAAGCTCAACAAATACACTAAATGGCAATATTTAGTCACAATATACAAAGTCACATTTATCCTTTAAGAATTAAAGTCTTTCTATCCGTGGATCCCTCTCACAGAAAGAATGTTAATAATGTAAATGCCATCTTGAGGATTTATTGTCATAATAAACAAATACAGTACTTATGTACTGTATGTTGAATGTATATATTCATTCGAGTTTAATTCATTTTTTTCTTAATGCATTGCCAAAATGTATATGATCGGGAAAAATGATTGGGAATGATTGGAATTGAATCGGGAGCAAAAAAAAGCAATTGGATCGGGAAATATCGGGATCGGCAGATACTCAAACTAAAACGGTCGGGATCGGATCCGGAGCAAAAAAACATGATCGGAACAACCCTAGTAGAAACTAAAGATCATCCCGATCGATGGGGTCCGATCACGTCATTTTCAAAGTATCGGAATCGGCAAAAAAATATCGGACATGCCGTTTTTTAATACTTTTTTTTTTTTTTTTTTTTAATTAAATCGTTTTCTAATTGTATTTTACGTTACAGACAAAATATATGTCTGTATTGTGTGTTATATGATAACAAGAACGGTGCACAAAAATCCCAGAACCACACGGGGGGACCTAGTGAATGACCTACAGAGAGCTGGGACCACAGTAACAAAGGCTGCTATCAGTAACACAATGCGCCGCCAGGGACTCAAATCCTGCACTGCCAGACATGTCCCCCTGCTGAAGAAAGTACATCCCCAGGCCCGTCTGCGGCTCGCTAGAGAGCATTTGGATGATCCAGAAGAAGACTGGGAGAATGTGTTATGGTCAGAGAAACCAAAATAGAACTTTTTGGTAGAAACACAGGTTCTCGTGTTTGGAGGAGAAAGAATACTCAATTGCATCCGAAGAACACCATACCCACTGTGAAGCATGGGGGTGGAAACATCATGCTTTGGGGCTATTTTTCTGCAAAGGGACCAGGACGACTGATCTGTGTAAAGGAAAGAATGAATGGGGGCATGTATCAAGAGATTTTGAGTGAAAATCTCCTTCCATCAGCAAGGGCATTGAGGATGAGACGTGGCTGGGTCTTTCCGCATGACAATGATCCCAAACACACAGCCGGGGCAACAAAGGAGTGGCTTCGTAAGAAGCATTTCAAGGTCCTGGAGTGGCCTAGCCCAGGGGTCCCCAACCTATTCCACTAAGGCACACTGTGGGTGCAGGATTTCATTCTTACCAAACAAGATGACAACACTTTTTCCCCAATCTGGTGTTTTACAAGTGCAATCAGTTGATTGCAGTCAGGTGTGGCTTGTTTTAGCAGAAGCCTCATTGGTTCAACTGTCTCTGCTGGATCGGCTGGAACAAAAACCAGGACCCACAGTGTGCCTTGAGGACTGGGTTGAAAACCCCTGGCCTAGCCAGTCTCCAGATCTCAACCCCATACAAAATCTGTGGAGGGAGTTGAAAGTCCGTGTTGCCCAATGACAGCCCCAAAACATCACTGCTGAGGAGGAGATCTGCATGGAGGAATAGGCCAAAGTACCAGCAACAGTATGTGAAAAGCTTGTGAAGAGTTACAGAAAACATTTGGCTTCCGTTATTGCCAACAAAGGGTACATAACGAAGTATTGAGATTAACTTTTGATATTGACCAAATACTTATTTTCCACCATGATTTGCAAATAAGTTCTTTAATAATCAAACAATGTGATTTTCTGTTTTTTTTCCCACATTGTGTCTCTCATGTTTGAGGTTCGGCCCCCCCCCCCCGGCCCAGACGCACCCGGGGACAGCACCAACCAAAACAAGTGCCGCTCGGCTGACACTGCCCCGCGTGCGCCCGCCGGGAAGACCGAATCTCGCGCGTCCTCTTATTTTAACCCTTTGTACTGACTCCATGTTTCGAAAGCTTGAAGAACACTCACCGAAAACAGGTTGACAATTTATTCGTCGACAATGGTAAAAAGATGGCAAAAACAGACGACGGAGGGACAATTCTGGATCCAAAACAAGGCTACATGTTTCCGAGCAGAAAAAATCTGTCTTATCTCAGTGTCCAGTCTTTTTAAAGTCTTTGCTGACGCGGGTCATGTCGAAGGCGTGTCCGAAGGTGGGTCTGGGCGTTGCTTTTGGGTCTTCCCCTTGGTGGCCGGTTTTAGGCGGCTTAGGTTTGTGCGCGGATTGGGACACCCGCTATCAACTTTGCTGTCCGGGCTGGTTGTGCTTGTTTTAGGACAAAGCGCTTTGTCCTTGGAGTTTGCTGGGAGAGCTGATTGCACGAGTTGGTGCGTCAATCTTGTCATAAGACGGCATTGTGTATCTCTTGTATTTCTTCTCATTAAACTATGGTGTGCTATTTATTTTATATTAGTAGTGTAGTCCTACCGTTAATATGAAACTGATACTATTTCCTGATTAATTATATTACGTGTGTTTGAGTAATGCAAACAGTTAGACGGTGCCTACGAGAACCTGTACCATATGTATGTGTTAGACTAATGTAAACAATTATATGGTGTATGCGATGACGATATCTTTTCCCCTTTACCATGTTGACAATTACAGGCCTCTCTAATATTTTCAAGTGGGAGAACTTCCACAATTAGTGGTTGACTACATACTTATTTGCCCCACTGTATACAATACTGAAATGCATATAGTGGAATAGACTGTATATGTATTTTATAATCCCTACCAAGGGTGATATGATAAAATCCCCTAAAGCAGAGGATAAACGCTAAATAGACATATAGACTGGTAGCAAATCATCAGAAGAATCTCAATAAATGTCTCCATCTTTATGAGTATTTCAATGATGTCAGTCATATTCTACTGCCTTTACAGAACCGCTGACGCACGCACCACTGACTCAAGTTCTGATGAAGGAAATGATTGCCTGGTTACTTCCTTAACTTAAAGAGTAGAATAATCCCCTGGTGGGATGAGTAATGGCAAAGGCGTCGAAAAACAACAATAGCTCAAGTGCGCGAGCGGCATGTGTCGAGAACCAGGAAAGTCAACCGGACGTGCCCGAGTTTTGCAAACGTGACGCCAAGGTCTGCATCAAATATTTGCTTTTAGGAAGTACATACAATTTAATCTGTCTGTCTCAACAGTCATTTCATCACTGGCAATTGAAGATATTAATAGTGAGTCAGTCAAGAAATGCTGCGTTATTAGAAATCAATAGGTAAAAGGAAATGAAAAGGAAGTCATTAACGAAGTGAAATGTTATCTGTCCTGCTGGATGCAGGAACTCTGTCTGCATGCCTGAGAGCAGAAGCCACACAGTCTGCTACAACAGCTGTGGACCAATAAAATTAAGCCCCGCAACTTTCTTTCTCTCCATCTCTGACAGACATGACTAAACGCAATGAGGTTTCCAGTAATTATGGAACACTAATCTCGAGGCTGGCTGTACTTTGAATAGAAATACAAAGGAAAGCCCCCAAATACTGCGCAGGATGATCTTGTGAGCCTGTCAAAACAACAAATGCATAGTGGGAGATGACCGTAAGCACACTAGGTATGTTTACACAACAACCTTTTGAAATGTTTCACATACAGACAACAGCATCACAGATTTTATTTGTGACGTACTGGTTTTTGTCCAGACTGAACAGTTAGCATGCATGGGCATGTTCTGTGTTTACGGACTACCGCTTACAGAATTTACATTTGTGATGAGGATGTCGTCCAAATCTACTCTGAGAGGTCTTTTATGCCATTGTTGTGTAAACAACTAGCTAAAAATACAACATCGTCATCCTTTTTTAGCAAAACAAATCTCCTTTGTATGGAAGTTGTTAAATGTATTGTCATTATGCATGTGTTCTCCTATTTTAGAAGACCTGATTGTTAGTTTGCTAGTTTTAGTACACACAATATTAGCAGTAAATAGCCTACACACTCGTTAAGATTTTTCCTCGTCTAGCATGAGCACACATCAAAAGGATATCTTAAAAACAATGTGTGTTTTACTAAGGATGGGCTGGTAATTGGTACATTAAGTATGCATGACTATGTACAATATGCCCTGTACAGTGGTGTGAAAAAGTATCTGAACCGTTTGGAATTTCTCACATTTCTGCATAAAATCACCATCAAATGTGATCCGATCTTTGTCAAAATCACATAGATGAAAAAACAGTGTCTGCTTTAACTAAAACCACCCAAACATATATAGGTTTTCATATTTTAATGAGGATAGCATGCAAAAAGGGGGAAAAATAAGTAAGAGAACACTGCCTAAGGAGACTAAAAGCGCAATTGAAACCAATTTTTACCAAACAATTTACCGTATTTATCGGACTATAAGCCGCATCTGAGTATAAGTCGCAGCAGCCCGAAAATGCATAATGAAGAGGGGAAAAAACATATAAGTCGCATTTTTGGGGAAAACTTACTTGATAAAATCAAACTCATAGAACAGATATGTTATCTTGAAAGGCAATTTAAAATGATATTACAATAGAGAACAACATGCTGAATAAGTGTACAGTATGATAATGTTATATGATGCACGAACAACGAAATGCGAACGTGGCCGGTATGTTAATGTAACATAGCTATGAAGAGTTATTCAGATAACTATCGAATAAAGAACATGCTAAAAGGTTTCACCAAACCACCAGTGTCACTCCAAAGCACCAAAATATCATGTGAAATGATATAATAATGTGTTAATAATTTCACACATAAGTCGCTCCAGAGTATAAGTCGCATCCCCAACCAAACTATGAAAAAAAAAACTGACTTATAGTCCAAAAAAATACGGTAAGTCAGGTGTGTGCCCAATCACTGATGAGTGGTTTAAAACTGCCCTGCCCACTATAAAACACACACCTGGTAAGAATTGTCTTGATGAGAAGCATTGTCTGATGTGCATTATCGCTCGGTCAAAAGAGCTGTCTGAAGACCTGCGATCAAGGATTCTTGATTTGTATAAAACTGGGAAAAGATACAAAACCATCTCTAAAAGTCTGGATGTTCATCACTCGACAGTCAGAGAAGTTGTCAACAAATGGAGAGAGTTTGGCACAGTTGCTTCTCTCCCAAGGAGTGGCCGTCCACCAAAGATGACGCCAAGAATTCAGCGCAGAATACTCAGAGAGGTAAAAAAAGAACCCTAGAGTGCCTGCTAAACACTTACAAAAATTAGTGGCACTGTCCAATATCTATGTGCACACATCAACTACATGTAAAACTATGGACAAGAATGGTATTCATGGAGGGACTCCATGGAGGAAGCCACTGCTGTTTAAAAAAAAAACATTGTTGCTCGTTTACTGTTACAAAGACACTTGGACACTCCACAGAAGTTTTGGCAAAATATTTTGTGGACTAACGGACCCAAAGTTGAATTGTTTGGGAGTAACACACAACATCATGTGTGGAGGAAAAATGGAACAGCTCACCAACATCAGTACCTCATCCCCACAGTGAAGCCTGGTGGAGGGAGCATCAAGATTTGGGGCTGTTTTGCTCCCTCAGGGCCTGGACAACTTGCAATCATTCATGGAAGAATGAATTCAAAAGTTTATCAGGATGAGGTCATCTGTCAGACAGTTGAAGCTAAAAAGAGGATGGATGCTGTACTATATGTACAACTATGGCTAAGAATGGTGTTCATGGGAGAACTCCACGGAAGAAGCCACTGCTGAAAAAAAACACAAAAAAAAACCTTGTTGCTTGTTTAATGTTCGCAAAAAGGCACTTGGACACTCCACAGAAGTTTTGGCTAAATATTTTGTGGACTGATGAAACCAAAGTTCAGCGCAGAATACTCAGAGAGGTAAAAAATAACCCTTGAGTGTCTGCTAAAGACTTACAGAAATCACTGGCACAGTCCAATATCTCTGTGCACACATTAACTATATGTAAAACTATGGCCAAGAATAGTGTTCATGGGAGGAAGCCACTGCTGTCTAAAAAAAAACAGTATTGCTCGTTTAATGTTCGCAAAAAGGAACTTGGACACTCCACAGATGTTTCGGCAAAATATTTTGTGGACTGATGAAACCAAAATTGAATTGTTTGGGAGCAACAAGGAAAAATGGAACAGCTCACCACCAACATCAACACCTCATCCCCACTGTGAAGCATGGTGGAGGGAGCATCAAGATTTGGGGCTGTTTTGCTACATCAGGGCCTGGACAAATTGCAATCATTAATGAAAGAATGAATTCAAAAGGTTATCAGGATGTTTTGCAGAAGAACCTGAGGCAGTCTGTCAGACAGTTGAAGCTAAAAAGAGGACGGATGCTGCAACAAAACTATGATCCAAAACACAGAAGTAAAGCAACTTCAGAATGGTTTCAGAAGAACAAAATGCACATTCTGGAGAGGCCACGTCAAAGTCAAGACTTGAACCCCAGTGCTGGGGCATGACCTTAAGACAGTGATTCATGCCAGACATCCCAGGAATCTGATTGAACTACAGCAGTTTTGTAGAGAAGAATGGGCCAAGATTAGTCCTGATCGATGTGCCAGACTGATCTGCAGGTACAGGAAGGGTCTTGTTGACGTTATTGCTGCCAAACAGGGGGCAACAAAGTGTTAAATGTGATGGTTCACTTACTTACTTTTCCTCCTTCTGTGATTGTTTGCATACTATCCTCATTAAAATATGAAAACCTATAAATGCTTGGGTGGTTTTGTTTAAAGCAGACACTGTTTTTTCATCTGTGTGATTTTGACAAAGATTGATGGTGATTTTATGCAGGAATGTGAATGGAGACAAAATGGCGGCTGAAAGTGTGTCGAAATAGCGTAAGTCGAGAACGTCGTACTAGCTGTACTCTATTGTTTCAATATGTTTTATTTATTTATTTGTTTATTTTAAACCAAAACACGATTTTTTTCTCCCCAACACCAGGGGGTGCTGCACTACCCTCAGCACCTCACTTAACGTACCACTGACTGGCTTCATTTTCATTACTTTTCACCATGGAGTTTTTTCACAGACATTCTACTATTTGCAAGTGTTGCTTGTTAAAAGTCAGTACTTGTAGGACACACAAGCAATGCGACCAAACTTTTCCTCTATTCGTATCCTGATATAAAGTTTGCGGGACACATGTCAGTCAAGTGACTTGAAAAGGTAACACCTGTAAACGAATTTGCTGAAGTGGGAAAACAAAAATGATATACGATTTAAACATACTAAAACAGGCTTATGTGACATTCCCCAAAAGTCTGACTGTTTGAATTACAAAAAAAAGAATCTTTTGTACTAAAAGCTGAGTTGTATAATCCTCGGTCATATGAGTGTGTACACAGTCTGGACACATCCTCCTCCACAAACTCACAAAGTGTGTCCACAGAAGCCACGTCAGAAGCGCTTTGCTCCGCTGTCTGACGAGCATGATTCTCCAGACCCCTCCTTCTTCTCTCAAACCCTCTTTTCTGTGCTGTCATCTTTTTAGTGTCAAAGAGCCACATTGTTCAGCTCATCAATGCGCAAACATCAACTTCACCCTCAAGCCTGTGTGGTGCTGCGCTGTCTGCCCGCTCATTAGCTTTGCCTCTAACGAGACATTGGCATATCTCACGAATAGGGCTCGGAATTTTGACTAATTTCTACAGAGACCATTAAGGAACATCGACAGAAATAAAAGACATTTAAACTATCTGGTGCGCATGAGAAACAATCTGGTGCACCCTTTTATAGGCCGCAAACTGCAGGCGTGCATCGGATACCAGCAGTTTTGTTGTGCTAAAAATGATAAAACAGGATTTAGTCGAGTATTAATTCAATCTTGGACTCAACTATAAAGATATTACTGCATTACTTGCACATCGTCACCATTACACTAAGTTTTCTTGTGCGCACCAGTTTGTTTCTGGCACGCACCAGATAGATTCTAGTGCGCACCACATACTATTTGGTGCGCACCAGATAGTTTCTAGTACACACTACATATTATCTGGTGCGCGCCAGACTGTTTCTTGTGCACACCCGGTAGTTTCCATTGGGCACCACGTACGATCTTGTGTGGACCAGATTGTTTCTAGTGTGCACTACATACTATCTGGTGTGCACCAGATCATTTCTTGTGCACGCCAGATAGTTTCTAGTGCACACAACATACTATCTGGTGTGCACCAGATTGTTTCTAGAGCACACCACATACTATCTGGTGCGCATCAGATTGGTTCTAGTGCGCACCACATACTATCTGGTGTGCACCAGATTGGTTCTAGTGGGCTCCAGACTGTTTGTCGTGGGCACCCGTTGGTTTCTAGTGCACACTACATACTATCTGGTGCGCACCAATTTGGTTTCTAGTGCGCACTACATACTATAGGGTGTGCACCAGATTGTTTCTAGTGCGCACTGCATATTATCTGGTGCTTGCCAGACTGTTTCTTGTGCACACCCGGTAGTTTCTAGTGGGCACCACGTACTATCTTGTGTGCACCAGATTGTTTCTAGTGTGCACTACATACTATCTGGTGTGCACCAGATTATTTCTTGTGCACGCCAGATAGTTTCTAGTGCACACATCATACTATCTGGTGTGCACCAGATTGTTTCTAGCGCACACCACATACTATCTGGTGCGCATCAGATTGGTTCTAGTGCGCACCACATACTATCTGGTGTGCACCATATTGTTTCTAGTGGGCACCAAACTGTTTGTCATGCGCACCCGTTGGTTTCTAGTGCACACTACATACTACCTGGTGCGCACCAATTTAGTTTCTAGTGTGCACTACATACCATCTGGTGTGCACCAGATTGTTTCTAGTGTGCACCTGATAGTTTCTTGTACGCACTACACACTATCTGGTGCGCGCCAGACCGTTTGTTGTGCACACCCTATAGTTTCTAGTGGGCACCACATACTATCTTGTGTGCACCAGATTGTTTCTAGTGTGCACTACATACTATCTGATGTACACCAGATCGTTTCTTGTGCGCGCTACATAGTTTCTAGTGCAAACAACATACTATCTGGTGCGCATCAGATTGGTTCTAGTGCACACCACTTACTATCTCATGTGCACCCGATGGTTTCTAGTGCGCACCACATACTAGCTGGTGTGCACCAGATTGTTTGTAGTGTGAACCACATACTATCTGGTGTGCAGCACATTGTTTCTAGTGCACACCACATACTATCTGGTATACACCAGCTTTTTTCTGGTGCTCACCACATACTATTTGGTGTGCACCAGATATATCTGGTGCGCACCAGATATATCTGGTGCGCACCAGATTGTTTCTTGTACGCAACACATACTATCTGTTGTGCGTCAGATTGTTTCTAGTGCACACCACATACTATCTGGTGTGCACCAGACTGTTTCTCGTGCGCACCCGATAGTTTCTCGTGCGCAACACATACTATCTGGTGCGCATCAGATAGTTTCTAGTGCGCACTACGTGCTATCTGGTGCGCGCCAGATTGTTTCTCGTGCACACCCGATAGTTTGTAGTAGGTACTACATACTATCTGGTGTGCACCAAATTGTTTCTCTTGCGCACTACATACTATGTGGTGGGTGCCAGATTGTTTCTCGTGCGCACCCGATAGTTTCTAGTGCGTACTACATACTATGCAGTGCGCATCAGATTGTTTCTCTTGCGCACCAGATAGTTTCTAGTGTGCACCACATACAAAGTTCTGTTATCGCGCCAGCCAGTTCAATCACGTGGCGTCTTTAAAGCACCGTAAAAAATGACGTATGGACATAGAACGCTGCCCTAAACATGACTCAAAGCGCGGATTTTAACCTATCTCCCAGTTTTTATTTGGCACCGATTGACCACGGAAAACCGGAGATATGATCCTTTTAATTTCATAATAGTAATTATGTAGGTTGTAACTATTTTCTCCACTAGAGGGTACTCTATGGGGTCTGACCCCATAGTACTCATACTCTTTGGACGAATAATGCTTCAGTTCTTTAATTTTTTTCTCTCGCTGGAATTTTTTTTTTCCTTTTGTATATCTATGGCTTAATGCGGTTACGTAATGGGTTATTGTACAGTATTATTATAACAACAGTTCATTTAGATAACTTTGTGCTGAGAAAAAAAACATACCATTGTTAAAAAAAAAAAAAAATTTTTAATGTAACGAGTTACTCACAATGTTACTCATTACTTGAGTATTCTTTTCACCAAATACTTTTTTTACTTGTACTTGAGTACATTTTTGGATGAGAACTTTGACTTTTACTTGAGTAATATTATTTTGAAGTAACGCTACTCGAGTCAAATTTTTGGCTATTTTCCCCACCTCAGATCGGGACATCCCTAAGGACAAGCTCCGAGTTCATCAAATGCTACTGGGGGCACGCCCTTTATCACACGGAACCTTGTCCCTTTAAGGTTCTCATGCGGCTCTCACTTACGTCTGCCTTTTCAAAAATTGCTCAGTCAGACAGACACATTTTGGTACTCAGTCCACACAATAGGCGCACCACATTACTCGGCACACTGTCCATTTTGGAGAAAATATTTTACTTTTTGGTGCACCTTATGGTCGTGAAAATATGGTACTTATATGAATTGTCCACTATAGGGCTTACAAAACAAACCTCTCAAGTTGTGAATGGCACCCACACACCAAAGGCTGCATGTCTTGACATGCTAATAAATTTTGACCACATCTTTTTTATGTGAGGTTAACTGTCATACACACACCGACCCTCCACGTAAGAAGGAATGTAACGCACCGCTCACATGCTCTTAATACAAAAAACACTGACATGCTACTTGAATGTGCATACGCTCTACTTTTGCAGAATTTTTGTGTGAAAAAAGCAGTAACTCGAGACGGTATTTCTTACAACTTTCCTGTTAGTAGAATTCCAACCAATTGGATTTTTTATCCTACTCTGCCCTTGACAAGGAGTAAACTTTCAACGTGTTTTGTCTTCAGATAAACGGTATCACAATTTTTTCATGAAGTCACAAAATTACGTTTAATCTGGGGATTGATGTTCTACTTTCTGATATTCACAGAAAATTAAAAAGTAAATGTGATAGAGCTTTACAGTCCTAAATTGTGGAATGCGCTCCCATTTGAGCTAAGAGCTGCCTATTCTGCAGACATTTAAAAAACTAGCTAAACAAATTTGTTTAAATGTCACACCACTAAACTTAAAGGGGAATTTCAACATTTTTATGTTTGAGGTTTAATTAGTCAGTGGAGTTGATTTCAACAAATTCCGTGCAGTTTGTTAGCTATTTGTTAGTTTCAGGGCTCCGAAGTGGCTAAGCTAGCTAGCTAGTTCTGTCTTAGAGCTATGCAAGTTAGCCAATTCTTTTAAACATTTGCATTATATAGCATTTAAAGCGCGTATGACACCAAAAAGCATGTTTATTTCTAATTTCACGTGGTGTTTTAGGCTCCTGAATGAAACTGACCACTTGGATGTGTGTGGAAGCGGTTGTTTTATATATTCAATTTTTGAATCCCGCGCCATGAAAATGAGCGACTTCCGGCTTCAGTCTCAGGTTGAGGACAAATGAGAACGTGACGTCACCCGGGTCAGCATCTCACAATACTGCATTGCTTTATAGCATGGGTGTCCAAACCTGTCCGAAAGGGCCGCTGTGGGTCCTGGTTTTTGTTCCTACCAATCGAGCACAGACAGTTTAACTAATGAAGTTTGTGCTAAAACAAGCAGCACCTGACTGCAATCAACTGATTACACTTGTAAGACACCAGATTGGTGAAAAGATGTCATCTTGTTTTGTAGGAATGAAATCCAGCACCCACTGCGGCCCTATGTGGAATAGTTTGGACACCACTGCTTTACAGCATACATATGGACTGCAGATTTGGCTGATTTTGCAGATTAATTTGTTTATTTTTCGCATCACGCCAGCCAAACGGCTGCAGAAAATTGTTGCTGCACCAGGGTGAGGCGTGTGAGCCTTTTGGGGTTTCAAAAGGTTCCCATTCACCGCTGATATTGGCCAAAACAAGCCCTTATAATGTGGGGCCACGGGACTTTAGAGGAAGTGAGTGAACATCGTATTTTGTATTATGTCAAATACTGGGATCATGGCTCACGATTTAATACAGAGGTGGCTTGCATTTTGTGGCTGATTGTCCACCGAGAACATCACTCGGCCGAAGACCGGCGACTTGTTTGCAGACACCCCTCTATACTCGGCTTATTGCCCTCTTCGTGTCAAATTTTCAACCCTTATTAGAAATTGCAACTTTTTGTTAAAAATGGCTGCGAATACAGCGATTAAAAAGTAAACACTACAAACTTTTTTTAAGTAAAGGACTATTTACTTACGTTTGATCATGGACCGACATGTAGAAAAGTTCTCTTCAGACACATTCTGCCATGTTAGCTGCACAACAACTGCATGCCGCTCTCTGTTTACTTCTTGGCCGTGTAGTAAAGCATTATTTTATGCCATATTCGTGTTGACCATGTGGCAGCTACGCGCTCCTCCGGCATTCTGCAGCTGCTTCCCCAGCAAACGAGCTCTCTTGCCCGCAGCAGGGGAACAAGTCCGACGAGCTGTAATTTGCTCGTCGCCGGGCGGGTTGCCGATCAGCGAAGACAATCGACAACCCCGCCGCCGTGTGACATGATCCTGGGTAGTTTTGTGTCATTTTTTGCTTCGAAAGCCGAGAATAACACTGAAACAGCACTCGGTTCGGGCTAGCATGTCGGCTAACTGTCACGCCTCCTGGTTTGTTTACGCTCTCCGAAGCCGGGGCAGGGAAATGACAAAAAACTCCGGTGGCATAACATAGTTTGGGAGGTGCAAGAAGTGGACAGTTTTGACCATTATGAAGTAATTCTGCCATTTTGTACTGAATAAATGCATTTTTATTAATTCATGTCCCATTTAGCACAAGACTGTTATTCGTCTTGATGCCATACCATTTATTTAACAATTGGGGACATATACTTGGATAAAAAGAATATCCTGTAAAAATATTGGAGGAGAGAGACTGAAACAATGACATTTTGCCTCTCTCTTCGTCGCATTGTCCTCATTCTGAATAATTCCCCCTCAATGGGCTGAATAGTACATACCTATCAAGTTGTACGGTTTCGGCGTAATTTGTACAAGTGAGCACTGATTTTTAAATGTGTACGCCATACGTTCAAAATCTGTACGTTTTTTGTGCATTTCGGGGGGGGTTCTGCGTTCGGATTTCGTCACCGTTTCGGCAACGAGACAATGTGCGTTTCTACGTTGGTTGAATGACGCAAGAAAAATCAGAGACACTGATAGCGAAGTGTTTGTTGTGACGCTGTTGCAAACGCGATGCTAGACTAGGTGGCTCCAATATTTCCTGACTGTAGCCGACAGCCTGCAATCTACGCCTAGATATCTCATGCATATAGAGCTACATGCGAAATGATGGCCTTGGTGGCGTTAGTAAACAGCCGCCATTTTAGAGCAGTAGACTTCTCAGAAAGGCACTGTTGTGGTGAACCTTCCTAGCGAACCTAAGTAACTTTTTATCTAAAATACACGTAAATCGGCAAAATCTTGACTTGAATCTATCTTTAAATGATGAAACAGTTTTAAAACTTTCACGTCGACATGTGAAAAAAATGTTTTGTTTTGTTTTGTTTTTTTTTTTGATAAAATGGAGGGGAAAAAAACATGAAAGGTAACACCAGTTACTTTGCCAAGTAACAAATTACTCTTACATTCAGGTAACTGAGTTACTATCTCAATTGCTTTTTGGGAGAAGTAATTTGTAACTAATTAATTACCTTTTTAAAAGCAAGATTAAGAACACTGGTCATAAACAGTGGCGCCTCCAGAAATTTTTCATAGGGGTGGCCAGATGGGGCCACTTAAGATCTTGGGGTGGCCAAAACTAAAAGCTATAATTTCAGGTTTTTATTATATTTTTGCAGTAAAAAGGTCAGGGGAAAACTATCAGAAAGACTTAAGGACACGGCTACTGATACACTTTGGTTTATTGTGTAATATTTGATGTTACTAATGATTTAATGTGCATAGTCCGTAACTGTCCAGTCATCATTTTGAGTTCCACAACAATTCTGTTTATTGTGTTATGTATATTTTAGGAATAAGGTGTACATTTAACTAGGGCTGTCAAATGATGAAAATTTTTAATCGAGTTAATCACAGCTTAAAAATTAATTAATCGGTTTGAATTGCGATTAATTACATCTGTAAAATATGCCATATTTTTCTTTAAATTATTGTTGGAATAGTGTATACATTCAACATACTGTACATAAGTACTGTATTTGTTTATTATAACAATAAATCAACAAGATGGCATTAACATTATTAACATTCTTTCTGTGAAAGGGATCCACGGATAGAAAGACTTGTAATTCTTAAAGGATAAATGTGAGTTTGTATATTGTGACTAAATATTTCCATCTAGTGTATTTGTTGAGCTTTCAGTAAATGATACTGTAGCGACTTAACTGTTCTGCCCAAATGCATGATGGGAAGTGGTGCAACCATGACTGTGTGTGGTTGCTGCAAATGCTATATCTTCTCTGCATTGGGTACACTACAGGGTGTTAAGAAAAAGATCGACTCCTGTCATTCTTCCCCATGTCGCTTCCCACAATATTTATAGTTGCTGCGGGAGAGATGACAAAGCTTTTGCCAAAGCACGGCCCCAATGAACGCTTTTATCTACTCCACTCACTTGACACTGCCTCTTATCTCTGTATAGAAGTAAAACGACGTCATGGTAGGCTGTTTGCGGCAATGCGTGAATGAGTTGTACTGCGCATGCGTGAATTGCGATAATATTTTCACGTGCTTAATTAAAAAAAAAAAAATTACTGCCCGTTAATGCGATAAATTTGACAGCCCAACATTTAACAAAACAAAATAAATGCATTCATTTGGGATGAAATGCATAACTGATGCTACAACAATCTAACGATATACTGCCAAGCAGGGTGGCCAGTGGGGTGGCCAACCAATTTATAGGGGTGGCCGTGGCCACCCCTGGCCACCCCCTGGTGGCGCCACTGGTCATAAAGATGAAGTCTGCCAAATGAAAAGTGACGAAAGCGGAAATTTCTGAGATTGCTGATCACTTCTCAGAATTAGCAAAAGAAATGTTCCCTGACTCAAAGATTGCATCGGTGAGTTAATTTTATCAATTGACCTATTTAATTTATAATTGGACACACTAACGAACTACCTTCAAGTCAAACTGAATTGCGAGCTGAAGTGCAGCCATCAAAAGACATTATAGAAATTGCCAAAAGTGCTACATACAATTATAAAAAAAGTCACTTTTAATTTTAGTACTCATGATGTAGCTGTAGATATTGATTGTTCTTTGAATGCTCCAGGTTATATGTTACAATATTACCAATAAATTCATATTATTTTAAAGATGTAAATTTTTGTTTCACATTGCACGCTATATACAACGTTGTAAGATTAGTCACCAATTTGTAAGGGCATACGTCACTATTTGTAAGATTGCCAATGGCCTCGGGTTGACAGGTATGATAGTAAAACAGATGAAACCATTCTCCTGCCGACGTCATCCTCCTGTTGGGGACGTTAGAGCCCTATAATGGTAGGCGTGGCTAAACCGCAAATTAAAAGACTAATTTCTCGTCATCTGCGCTTTGGCCAAATTGTTGTAAATAGTCGAATTGTCTCAAAATATGATTCTAATTCACATAATAATGCTATTTAAGACTTTTTTTTATCCTGTCGAATGCACTTTAATGCTCTTTTGAAGTGCAATCTTAGCAAGCCTTTTTTTTGCATCTCCAAAAATTTATCCTGTAACCAGGGTTGAAAGTGAGCCAGAACGGTCAGGAACGCAGTTCCGGTATAAGATTCAGGGCCAGAACGCAGTTCCGGTATAAGATTCAGGACCGGAATGCTGTTCCGGTAAAAAATTCTGGGCCGGAAGGCTGTTCCGGTACACGGTGCTTTGATTCCGAAAATATGACGGCAATTGTCAAAACACTATGTAAAAAAAAATGCTAAGTTGCCACACATGCATTTCATCTCCAAGAAGAAAACAATCTACCAACATCAGATTTACATACACAAGTGTTAACAACAAGCATAATAAAGTACTTGTGTGGCTTAATCCGTTTCCACCAATATTTGTCATTTATTTTATTCCACGGATGGCATGGAGGTTTCCCCAGCTGCTGCAGTTATCGGAGTCTGACGATGATGAGTCAGGTCAACGTGCAAATGCACGCAGCAAAGCAAAACGCCTGGACCCATTTATCTGTTCGATTGGCTGACATACTGAAATGTGATCAGCAGAGATAGTTAGCTCTGAGTGGTTGAAATGTGCATATTTTCTGGAACAGCAAAAAAAAAAAAAAAAAAGTTTTTTAATCGACACGACAAAAAAAGGGCAATGCAACATAAAATGGATCAAATCTTTAAGAGCAACGAAAAAGTTGAGGAGGTTTATTTATCATATTTAGTTTTATTTACTCTGATGGGGAGGTTCAGAACATCTTAGCTGTCAATGTGCACTTTGGACTTATATTTGTTCATTTATGTTAGGCCACTTAGTCATTTCCTTATGATTAAAAAAAGTCAATGTTTGCGCGATCTTATAAATATATTCAATTTCACTCTGCATAATATAAGTCATTTGTACTTATTTTTTTGAATGTATGTTACTTATGTCTTTATTATTAAAAAAACAAAACAAAAAGTAAATGTTTCCATTAACTTCAATTTAAATTTGGCATTTAGTATGTGAGGAAATGAGGGAAAATAAAAATCAGGAGATGGGAGGTTGGGGTTATTGCTGTTTTTGTTAACTTTTATTTTGCAAATCATTGAAAAAAATACAATTTTGAATGAAAATCAGTTTTTGTATGTGATACAGAAATAAACAGTGCTAAAATAGTTTTCTTTGCATTTCAGTAAAGAGGTTTGAGCACCCCCCAAAATAAAAAAAAATTAAAAAAAATAAAAAATAAATAGAATTTCTGGCTCCGTGGCAACCTTCACGTCGGGGAGTTCCGGCAACAAATTCTAGCCACTTTCACCCCTGCCTGTAACGCATTAAATGTTCCTAATCCGATGACTCCATTATTTGAACTAACTAGTAAATAGATGAATCAACTACTAAAATAATCGATAGCTGCAGCCCTATATTATCCTAGTTTATACAAGGGGGGGGGTTCGATTTCTATTTGTTGAAAAGTGCAGTTATATTCACAGATTTTTGCTATTTGCTGTTGAGCTCAGTCCCTATCTCAAGATTGCCATTACTGGACATCCACTGTATACTGTATCGCAGTAATAAAACGCAAATGCGGGGGCAATTATAACGATGACATGATGAGATGATTCCACATTTATATGGTTTACACAGTCATAATAGCCCTCTGGGGAAAAGTATATGGGAGAGGGCAAAAATAATTTTCACACTCCTGTGGCAGCATTAATTAGATACTCTACAAGTGCGCTAAAACATCTATGTACTAGTACACGATTAGTCATCCCTAGTAAGACAATTGAATGTACTAGTCTTCCTACTGTGCATTAGCAAATATGTTGCCTTGGGTGCCAAACTGGTCAGAAACGGCGCTGCTTAAAGATGAAGTAGAGTGACATGGCTAATTCACTTCATTATGAATATGTAACTTTGTATAACAATGTTTAAAATTGTAAATCACCACAGTATTTAGTAGTTGAGATGACTTACTTTAAGCAAAATGTTCAATAAATCACATTTTTTGTGGATGATAAACATAAACCTATTCTACAGATGTGTTGGCCCAAAATCATGGGCATCGCCAGACATGTTACCCCAGTATTGATCTACAGTGCCTAAGTGTAAATTTCACCGGTAAAAAAAAAAAAAATACTTTGAAGTTCTAAATCTACATACAGTGCCTTGCAAAAGTATTCAGCCCCCTTGAATCTTGCAACCTTTCGCCACATTTCAGGCTTCAAACATAAAGATATGAAATTTAATTTTTTTGTCAAGAATCAACAACAAGTGGGACACAATCGTGAAGTGGAACAACATTTATTGGATAATTGAAACTTTTTTAAGAAATAAAAAACTGAGAAGTGGGGTGTGCAATATTATTCGGCCCCTTTACTTTCAGTGCAGCAAACTCACTCCAGAAGTTCAGTGAGGATCTCTGAATGATCCAATGTTGTCCTAAATGACCGATGATGATAAATAGAATCCACCTTTGTGTAATCAAGTCTCCGTATGATTGCACCTGCTCTGTGATAGTCTCAGTGTTCTGTTTAAAGTGCAGAGAGCATTATGAAAACCAAGGAACACACCAGGCAGGTCCGAGATACTGTTGTGGAGAAGTTTAATGCCGGATTTGGATACAAAAAGATTTCCCAAGCTTTAAACATCTCAAGGAGCACTGTGCAAGCCATCATATTGAAATGGAAGGAGCATCAGACCACTGCAAATCTACCAAGACCCGGCCGTCCTTCCAAACTTTCGTCTCAAACAAGGAGAAAACTGATCAGAGATGCAGCCAAGAGGCCCATGATCACTCTGGATGAACTGCAGAGATCTACAGCTGAGGTGGGAGAGTCTGTCCATAGGACAACAATCAGTCGTACACTGCACAAATCTGGCCTTTATGGAAGAGTGGCAAGAAGAAAGCCATTTCTTAAAGATATCTCGTTTAAAGTTTGCCACAAGCCACCTGGGAGACACACCAAACATGTGGAAGAAGGTGCTCTGGTCAGATGAAACCAAAATTGAACTTTTTGGCCACAATGCAAAACGATATGTTTGGCGTAAAAGCAACACAGCTCATCACCCTGAACACACCATCCCCACTGTCAAACATGGTGATGGCAGCATCATGGTTTGGGCCTGCTTTTCTTCAGCAGGGACAGGGAAGATGGTTAAAATTGACGGGAAGATGGATGCAGCCAAATACAGGAACATTCTGGAAGAAAACCTGTTGGTATCTGCACAAGACCTGAGACTGGGACGGAGATTTATCTTCCAACAGGACAATGATCCAAAACATAAAGCCAAATCGACAATGGAATGGTTCAAAAATTAACGTATCCAGGTGTTAGAATGGCCAAGTCAAAGTCCAGACCTGAATCCAATGGAGAATCTGTGGAAAGAGCTGAAGACTGCTGTTCACAAACACTCTCCATCCAACCTCACTGAGCTCGAGCTGTTTTGCAAGGAAGAATGGGCAAGAATGTCAGTCTCTCGATGTGCAAAACTGATAGAAACATACCCCAAGCGACTTGCAGCTGTAATTGGAGCAAAAGGTGGCGCTACAAAGTATTAACGCAAGGAGGCCGAATAATATTGCACGCCCCACTTTTCAGTTTTTTATTTGTTAAAAAAGTTTAAATTATCCAAAAAATTTTGTTCCACTTCACGATTGTGTCCCACTTGTTGTCGATTCTTGACAAAAAATTAAAATTTTATATCTTTATGTTTGAAGCCTGAAATGTGGCGAAAGGTTGCAAGCTTCAAGGGGGCCGAATACTTTTGCAAGGCACTGTAGGATAATCTACAGAACGCACCTATTTAATATGGTCATATTAATCTAATCACTCCATATACTGTACACAATCCGCACATGGCTCAATAATGTGATAATTTATGCTCGTAACTTTGGCTATGACAGGCATATGAGTTGAAACTTCCACAGAGATATGCTGCGTTCATGTGTATCGGGAGATCTGAGGTTCCAAGTCGGAAAATCGTTCTGATGTGTTGTAAAGTCGTAATGTGGGATAAAAACATGGTTGCTCCAAAGAAAGGCAGCCTATTTTAATGCTCCAACGATACCTCACATTTTGAGTGACTGTTTGGCGCTTTTTATAGACACCATGAAATAGAAAGTCATTTTTTCGATGACTCCAGCAATACATGAATACAGGATAAATATTACGGTGTGTATGCCAAACCGCCAATCATACAGTCAACAGTGCAAATGACATCTTCCCAACTGCTTTACAGGTTAGTGCCAGATAAACTGCCCATCCTCGATGTTCGTTTTATCTCTGTGTTGACATTTGTTTGGTCGCCTATTCCCATGAATTGTGAATTTAAAGCAACACTATGTAACGTTTCAGTTTTTATCGATTTTAGCCATGGCAGAGGACAAAAGGGGTAGTGTTTTGTCTTAAGGAAGACTGATTTTCCCGTGAGGAAATTTGTGGTGTGTTCCCCACCTCCACAACACTGATGTCTTTTTATGTTACTTACAGTGGCTGCAGCTGCGGAGGAGGCGGCATGGGGCTGTGAGTGTGTGTGTGTTGGTGCATTTGAACGGAATGGGACCTCTCTTTAAGCAGCTTCTTGCTCATGTGTTTCTGGTTCTATAGTTTCCAGCAGAGTTCACTACATTTATCACAGTTTAATTAAAGCTAACACTCAACAGTACAAAACACATACAGGACACTTCTCTCTAAGCAGCTTCCTACTTGAGATTTGCAGGTTGGCAAGTTCACACAGTTTAATGGTATGCTCACTCTGATGCAGGTCGGACTTTCAGGAGCAAAATTAGTCGCGTGTTCCCCACCCCCACAATATTGCTGTTTTTTTAATAGTGCTGCAACGATTAACTCGAGTATTCGATTAGAAAAAAATATTTGAATTAAATTTTGTTGCCTCGAGTAGTCGTTTAATTAAAGTGGCATTGTAATGGTTTATTTTGAAAGTGATGGCATTTAGTTTTATTGATTAGGGTGGATACACTGCCCTCTAGTCTGCCATTTTTCACATGGCTGAATCCAACTGCTCCCTGTTAAGACCAACGTAAGCTAAGTTTTTGTTTGAGCTAATATTTTTTAATGCATTCAGAATTGAGTTCATAGGTATTTAGCTGTTTTTTGCGGGAACATGTATCTGAATCATTTATTAAGAGCATTGTAAAAAAAAGAAAGAAAAAAAGTTAGCATTTAAGCTATGTAAGTTAGCCAATTGTTCTTTTGTTGTACATAGATCCCTATTTATTTTTTATCCAGTTTGAAGCTCAGCTCAGGTATTTTAATTTTTCATGTTCCTTATCCGATTACTTGATTATGCGAACTAAGTAGTCCATCGATTGATCGACTACTAAAATATTCGATAGCTGCAGCCCTACTTTTTACATTACTTACGGTGGCTGCTGCTCTGAAAGAAACTTCTAATATTGTTAATAATAATGTTGACATGTATTTTTGTCGGGGTTGTGTGAGTGTAGGGGGCGGGGCTCTCGTCATCAGCCAATCAAACGTGCGTTTGAAAGGGGGTAAGTAAGTCTGAACATAATGAAATTAATTCACTTAATATTGGCAGGGTCAATTCTAGCCTTACAACATATGGGGAGACGATCTAAATTACCTATATAACTGAATTCATATTATATAAATTTTATCAAAAAATTCTTCTGCTTCAAAGTTGGCAGGGACAATTTGAGCATCCTGAAAAGTTGCTAGTGTTATATCCCTACCGTCCCTATGCAAACCTATGGCCTTGCTTACACCTATTCTACAGATGTGAGTGACCCAAAATGACTTACCAGCTCGTCCAAATTCCTCATGTCACATAAAACTCTCTTCTGGGGCCACACGAAAGGTTCCGGCTCTGCTTCGTCCTCTACGCTGTGTTTGCTCTCACTGCGCCCGAAGCACCTGGTGGGCGTGCTCTGGACCTCCGGCTCCCCGGGGTCCACCTGCAGGCTGCCCTGGTGGTCCCGGATCTCCTCCTCTATCTCCTCCTCCAGCTGGATGAGCATGGGGGCCAGCATGCCGAACTTGGCTCCGCGTCGCGCCACCTCGAGCAGGCACAGAACGAAATTCTTCTCGTTGCATCTCTCCACCAGGTCGTTGGTCTCGAACATGAGCACGTCCTTGATCCACAGCTCCCGCCGACACCAGCTGATGAAATTGGACACGTTGTCCCGAGCTAAGAAGGAGCCCGCGGTGACGTTGCGGGACTGGAAGACGACGTCTTTTCGGGGCAGCTTCATGGACTGGGCCGCCTCGGGGTACTCCAGCTGGAAGTCCTGGGCGGCTCGGTTGACGTTATTGGCGTGCCGACACAGGGCGCAACCCGTCTCCAGGCCTTCCGTGAAGGTGTCAGCGCTCAGGTCCAGATCGTAGAGGGTGTTCAGCCATTCCGCCAGGTCCTCCTTCATAGCGTACAGGTACTCCTCGCTGGATTTAAAGGGCCGTATGCTCTTGGAAGCGGCGGATTGGATGTTGCTCTGATCGGCCATATTGTCGGATTATGTATCAATAAAAGTCTTACTTGATTCCAGATCTCCTCATTGCGCAACCGCGCTCCAAATCCTCATCTGCGAAATAGCGCGCGGTAAGCGTGTGGACGCACCCATGCCGGCGTGCATGTGCGGGGAGCGGAGGCCGGGCTTTGTGTCGCTGTCACGGGCATAGCGGGATGCGGAGTGGCCGCGGCGCGTGGATAGTGGTCCGGATGGTCTCGGCGAGGGAAGAACCTTCTCGGGTTCGGAGCAGTCAACGCGCCCCTAGGCCACCGGATCCTCTCGGTCCGCTAACATCCACGTGTGGCTGTGATTGCGTCTTCTCCGACGGGAAAATGACGAGTTCCGAGCGGCGGTGAGTAGGAGACTCGGTCCATGTCGCGCCGCCTCCTGCGTTCAATATGTTGACCTGCCGCGGGGCTTAAAGCAGCGGAGCGACGCGGTGGCACATCCCATTATGTGGATCAACTGCATGAGGAAGAAGGAGGAGGAGAAGTTAACCCCATAGTCACCGCGTCACGAGCAACCAATAGAAGACACGCAGCAACTTCAAATGACTTTGGACGAAAAATAAAATGAGATCAAACTTACCACTGTGTGGTTTAACGCTTATCACAGGAAACAAACGTTTGCTCCTTTGAGATAAAATCCTCTCGTTAGATGAACGGAACACTGATATTGACTTTTCCCGCACATCGATCAAAACCAATCATTTGAGATAAAGGATAAATGACGTCATTGATTCTTCAAAGACATCACAGGCATAGGCGGAGTTTGACTTTTGGGCCGGGGGCGGGGGCACAACATGTTGATGACCCCAAAACGCAGTGTCAGCAATAAAATTAGCTTACAAGAATATTTATAATAATAAGTTCAAATTGAGCATTTCTTTGTTTCCCATCATTTTTGAGGGGAATTCTAAATCAGGCTGCATAGGACAGCGATACTTTTTGCCAAGATCATCATCCATTGAATATGGTACGCTCGCTGGTGTTGTGCCAATGTAGTTACCCCAGTAAAAAATTGTATCCTCTGGGCGAATCCATATGGAGGTAGATTTGTGTCTTCATTATTCGATCCCAAAAAATTGTGTTTGAATGCAAAAATAAATTTGAAACCTAATAAAGTGCATTTGAAAGCTATTTTTCTTAGAATTTTTTTTGAGATTGAAGTCAATTTTTTTTTTTGATTGAAGCAACTTTTTTGATTGATGTAATGTTGTTTTGCGTTTGGGCCACATTTTGGCTAGGACATTTGTGTCTTTATTATTCAATCAAAAAATACTTTGCTTCAACCAAAAAAATAAATATTTTCAAACAAAAAATCAATCCAAAAAAAATCCAATCATAGAAAAAAGTTTTTGAAAGCAAAAATATATTTGAGACTCAAATATTTGCATTTGAACACATTTAATTTTTAATTAAAAAAGTTTTCTTTGATTTTAGCAATCCTTTATGTGTAGGGGCCATATTATGGGCAGGACATTGGTGTCAAAATCATTAAATCCCCCCAAAAGTTGCTTCCGTCAAATTTTTTTTTTTTTTTTCTCAAAGAAAGATAAAAATCATTTGAAAAATAAAATTGCCCTCCCGGATTTTTTTTTTTTTTTTTTTTAATAATATGCAAAGCAAATGACCATCTAAGGTGCTAGACAAAAATTATTTTGACCCGTTATAAAAATGTTTTTTTTTTTGTTCATTTCATTCATTTTTGTCGTTTCCTTTAATGCTTTACAACTGTATATATATATATATATATATATATATTAGGGCTGTCAAAATTATCGTGTTAACGGGTGGCAATTAATTTTTTAATCAATCTCGTTCAAATATTTTACGCAATTAACGCACATGCCCCGATCAAACAGATTAAAATGACAGCACAGTGTCATGGCCACTTGTTACTTGTTTTTTGTCTCCCTCTGCTGGCGCTTTGATGCGACTGATTTCATGGATTTCAGCACCATGAGAATTGTGTAATTATTGACATGACCAATGGCGGAGTTACTAGTTTATTTTTTGATTGAAAATTTTACAAATCTTATCAAAACGAAAACATTAAGAGGGGTTTTAATATAAAATTTCTATAACTTGTACTAACATTTATCTTTTAAGAACAAAGTCTTTCTATCCATGGATCGCTTTAACAGAATGTTAATAATGTTAATGCTATCTTGATTTATTGTTATAATAAACAAGTACAGTACTTACAGTATGTACAGTATGTTTAATGCATATATCCGTCTTGTTTCTTATCTTTCCATTCCAACAATAATTTACAGAAAAACATGGCATATTTTATAGATGGTTTGAATTGTGATTAATTGCGATTAATTTTTAAGCTGTGATAAACTCGATTAAAAAATGTTATCGTTTGACAGCCCTAATATATATATATATATATATATATATATATAGATAGATATATATATATGTATATATGGAAGCCAATTACATCCAATGACACTTTTCGTCCACCAGGGGGGCCTGGCCCTCCCTTAAACTCCGCTTATGATCACAGGTTGACGTCATCATCCTGCTGCTCAGTCTATATTTTTGGCTGTTTGGGGCGTGGCTAACAACATAACTGAAGCAGAGGTTAGAATCCAGAATCCCAACTGTGACTGGAGTCATAAACGAAGATTGAGGGGGGGCATTGGAGGAGGGTGCCCCCCTCTTGTGGCCGAAAAATGTCATTACATGTAATTGACTTTGCTATGTTGAGAGAAATGTTGTGAGAAATGTTTTGTATTCCTAAATGTGTCCTCAGTTGATGTTGAAATAATGTTCCTATTGCTTGTTATTATTGACATATCTTTTCGCCACAAGATTCCAGGATGGGACTTAATCGTCTAAAGTGCTGCTTTTATTACGTCATTTTTGTTTGACTTTGATTACTTTGATTTGTGGGATTGCCTGTGAAGACAGCAATGAGAGAGGATGTATCCGCATGTCGGTGTAAATTAATCACGCCGAGTTTTGGCTGAAAGAAAACTTATTCTCCGTCAATTATTGCTACGAATACAAGATTAAGCTGCAACCACGTCAACATCCTATAAATGAATTCAAAGTGCACACGACAGGAGAAAAAAAGTCTTAAATAGCATTGTTATGTGAATTAAAGAATCATATTTTGAGACGATTCAACCATATACAACAATTTGGCAAAGCGCAGATGACGAGAAATTAGTCTTTTAATCTGCCGTTTAGCCACACCTACCATTACAGGGCTCTAGCGTCCCCAACAGGCGGATGACGTCGGCAGGAGAAATGCGACGAAGAGAGCCGCAAAATGTCATTGTTTCAGTCTCGCTACTCCAATATTTTTACAGGATATTCTTTTTATCCAAGTATTTTTCCCCAACAGCTAAATAAATTGTATGGTCATGACAAATAACAGTATTGTGCTATATGGAATATAAAATAATAAAAATGCATTTATTCAGTACGACATGGCAAAATTACTCCATAATGGTTGAAACTGTCGACTTCACCTTTACTGTCGCACCTCCTGAACGATATTTTATGCCACCGTAGTTAGTCGGGCTTTTGTCATTTCCCTGCCCCGGCTTCGGAGAATGTACACGAGCCAAGGGAAGTGACTGCTAGCCGACATGCTAACCCGAACCGAGTGATGTTTCAAAGTCTTCGAAGCGAAAAATCACATAACTAGATTTTGCATGGAGCCCCAGATCGAGGGAGATTATCAGTGGTCTTGTATGTCTTCTATTTTCTAATAATTGCTCCCACGGTTGATTTCTTTACACCAAGCGTTTTACCTATTGCAGATTCAGTCTTCCCAGCCTGGTGCAGGTCTACAATTTTGTCTCTGGTATCCTTCGACAGCTCTTTGTCTTGGCCATAGTGAAGTTTGGAGTGTGACTGACAGAGTTTGTGGACAGGTGTGTTTTATAACGATGAGTTAAAACAGGTGCCATTAATACAGGTAACGAGTGGAGCCTCGTTAGACCTCGATAGAAGAAGTTAGACCTCTTTGACAGCCAGAAATCTTGCTTGTTTCTAGGTGACCAAATACTTATTTTCCACTCTTATTTGGAAATCAATTCTTAAAAAAAAATCAAACAATGTGATTTTCTGGTTTTTCACATTCTGTCTCTCATGGTTGAGGTTTACCCATGTTGACAATTCCAGGCCTCTCTAATCTTTTCAAGTAGGAGAACTTACACAATTGGTGGTTGACTAAATACTTATTTGCCCCACTGTAAGTTCAGAATTTTTGACATAAGGCTTAATCACACTTAGGGCTGCAGCTATCGATTATTTTAGTAGTCGATTAATCGATGAACTAGTTAGTTTGAATAATCGAGTAATCGGCTGAGGAACATGAAAAATTAAAATACCTGAGCAGAGTCCCAAACGGTATAAAAAAAATAAACGATCTATGTACAACAAAAGAACAATTGGCTAATTTACATAGCAAAGGTCTGTTCGCTTAAATGCTATAAAATGATTTTTTTTTTGCAATGCTCTTAACAAATGCTTCAGATACATATTCCCACAAAAAAATGGCCAAATATACCTATAATCTAAATTATGAATGCATTAAAAAAAAAAAAAATCTTATGATGGTCTTAACAGGGAGCAGCCATGTGAAATGAGGCAGACGAGAGGGCAGCAAATCTACCCAAATCAATAAAACTAAATGCAAAACATTTCAAGATAAACCGTTACAATGCCACTTTAATTAGACGAATACTCGAAGCAGCAAAAATTTATTCGATTCTTTTTTCCTAATCGAATTGATTAATCATTGCAGCACCAATCTGTCAGGACTGGACTCGAGGCAGGACTCAAATGCAGAGTTTTCTTGTTTAACAAAAATGTATTTATTTTACAATATGGCACAACAAAAGGTCACTCCACAGTGGGAGGCAAAAATCTCATCATCAACACAAAGTAACAAATTAACTCAGAAAAGCTGACAAAATATTCGCGATCAAAAGGCAGGTTCTTCAACAAAAATTCACTTCACAAAGAAGGCAAAAATACTATCAAACGCAAAGCAGCAAACAAACTCAAAAAGCCTTACTAAATTCTTCAGGACTAGGTTCACGTGGTAGCTTTGGCTGTGGACGATAGCAGGCTGGAATGACATGTCAGCGGACGAAGACACTCTGGCACAAAACAAAGGGGAGGCTGACTATATATACACACAGAAGGTAATGGGGAACAGGTGGAACTAATTGGTGATTAGGGAGCACATGAGGAAGGGCAAGTGCTCTGAAACAAGGAGGGGAAGACTTTCAAAATAAAGCAGGAAATAACCATGACACGACAAACCTCACCACGGTGTGACACAATCACAATACAATAAAACAATGTTTTTGTTTTTTTTCTACATATATTTTCATGAGTGCAGAGTTATAAATCAATAAATTGTTAGTTAAAAACAATAATCCAAATGACTAAAACAAAAACAACCAAAAAAACACTGATTATGGCCTAAAATTACATCATAAAATATTTTTTCTTCATTGTATTTAACTTATGGCCTGCTATTGAGAATAGATGTCCAACTCATTTAAAGTGGGAGGACTGTAAGTGAATGCTCATCTATCAATAGCATTGACTGGGAGAGTCTTGCAGCAAACTGCTGGCTTCTCCAATCAAATTGGATTTGACGTGTAATGCTGTCAATAGCAGCCAATAAAAGAAATGTCATAAAAGGTTAACAAACCCAAAAAATGAAAAATAAAAACTGCTTAGCAACAATTCAGGACAAATATAACCATGTAGATTTTTCATTTTATAAAAAAAAATTTTTTTTTTTTTTTTAAATACAAACCCTCCTTTTATTCTCACTATAATAAAGTCTTTGTTAAGCATCTAACGAAACCTCTGACTGAGGCCTCATGGGACTCTCACCATGCTGCAATTCTCCTCAAGCAGCATGACCTTCAATAATGATTTCATGGCACTTCATCAGTGCAGCTTTAACAGTTTTCTGTGTATGTTTAATATTATATATTGTATAATTAACCAAAAATACTATATGGTGGAAAACACAGACAAGACTGATAAAGCAGTTTCTGCTCTTGCACTCCTCTTTAAAAGAAACTGCTGTATTTGAAGCCAAAACAACTTTTGTGTTCATGGCGCATTAAGCCCTCAAACTATTTTAATTTTTTCTGTTTTACCCTGGAAACCCCCGTTTACAGACGTCGCGCAACCGCTTTTGTTTCAACCCAGCCATTAAACGAAGGTGATTAATTATATTCCTTATTCAAAATGTCTGTCATTTTTAGCTTGGAATCATTAATTGATGTCTAATATTTCGGTTTAAAAAAAAAAAAGACTTTAAAAAAATTATTCACTCGCATATTTTAAACCAGGGGTCCCCAAACTTTTTCCTGTGAGGGCCACATAACTTTTCCCTTCTTTGATGAGGGGCCGGGTCAGTTTGTAACAGAAAAACTGTGACGATTGCAGGAGTGCCAAAATGTAAAAATGTATTGTTTTTCAGAAAGCCACAATCAAATAACCCTTTCTGGATTCTTCATGGAACAATAGCAAATAAAGTAAAAAATAATATAATATAATATAATATAATATAATATAATATAATATAATATAATATAATATAATATAATATAATATAATATAATTAGGACTGTCAAAATTATCGCGTTCACGGGTGGTACTTTTTAAAAAATTAATCACGTTAAAATATTTGACACATTTACCGCACATGCCCCTCTCAAATAGATTAAAATGACTGCACATTGTCATGTCCATTTGTTACTTTTGTTTTTTGGTGTTTTGTCGCCCTCTGCTGGCGCTTGGGTGCGACTGATTTTATGGGTTTCAGCACCATGAGCATTGTGTAATTATTGACATCAACAATGGCGAGCTACTAGTTTTTTTTGTTTAAAAATTTTACAAATTTTATTAAGAAAACATTAAGAGGGGCTTTAATATAAAATTTCTACAACTTGTACTAATATTTATCTTTTAAGAACAACAAGTTTTTCTATCCAATAATGTTAATGCCATTTTGTTGATTGTTATAATAAACAAATACAGTAGTTATGTACTGTACGTTGAATGTATATATCTGTCTTGTGTCTTATCTTTCCATTCCAACAATAATTTTCAGAAAAATATGGCATATTTTATAGATGGTTTGAATTGAGATTAATTACGATTAATTAATTTTTAAGCTGTGATTAACTCGATTAAAAATTTTAATCTTTTGACAGCACTAAATATATAATATAAAATAAAATAAAAATAAAAAATAACACTATTAATTAAATAGATAATAACCAAATAACCCTCTCTGGGTTCTTCACAGAAAAAAGCCAGGAAATAAATAACACTATTGAAGAAAAAAAAAAAAAATGTTCAGGGGGCCGGACCAAATGTGGAGGCCGGCCGTATCCGGCCCGCGGGCCATAGTTTGGGGACCCCTGTTTTAAACTTTTAAACAAATGACACCATGAAAAAAAATGGCGTCTGTAAAAAAAAGTCACGGATATCTACCTCATAACTATCGCTTAACTGAATTTTTTTTTGTTACTGTCGCATTTTCTCCGATGTTAGATGATAATCGATCCAACCAAAGAAAAATGGAAAAAAAAATTTTTTTTTAAAGAGTCAATATATGAAAAAGAAAATCTCGACCACTCCTTGATGTCTGCGATTTCTGCATCGCGACCCTTGTTATATTACCATGTTTCACCCATAAAATCCCCCAAAAATCCAGCTGTGGCCATTCACAGCTGTGTCTTCACACTCAGTGATACATGCTACATGAAGTTTTTGGATCAAAACAAAGTAAGTACGCGATAATATCTCGCTAAAGTCATGTCGTCTGTAATTCTGCTCTCGCGTGCTCTCACCTCCAGATAGGGTTTTGCTGTTCAAAAAAAAAAAAAATTTTTTCCCCAAAAATGCCCTCCTGTTCAAATTTTTTCTTCCCACAGAAGATTTTAGGCTTTCCAATGATGCATCACACAAGCATATCGGACATTTTTTAAATTTGGCCAAATTGGGGGTCTCAGCGGAACTTCAAGTCACCTGAGTGTTTTCCGCCATATGGTGTTTAAGCTGACAGGACTTTTGCTATGAAAGTTCGCATTGTTGAAATTGGCTAACTTGCATAGCAAAAGTCCGCTAGCTTAAATGCTATATAATGCTAATGTTTACAACGATTGGTCAATTTGCATCAAAATTTGCAGCAAAAGTCTGTTAGCATAAATACTATATTATGCTAATATTTATCCGATAAGTTTCTGGTGTGCACCAGATTGCTTAAATTTTCTGTCGACGTCCTTTTAGGGGCTCCATAGCAAAGAGAATCGTTAAAGTCGCAGCGTAACAAAAAGTCTATCCCCCTCCAATTTCTTAACACTACTGCTGCAACGATTAATCGATTGAGTATTCGATTAGGAAAAAACTACTCAAATTGTATTGCTCCGAGTATTCGTTTCATTAAAGTGGTGTTGCAATGGTTTATTTTTAAAGTGTTGGCATTTAGTTTTATTGATTAGGGTGCATACACTGCCCTCTGGTCTGCCTCATTTCACATGGCTGAATCCAACTGCTCCCTGTTAAGACCAACGTAAGTTTTTGTTTGAGATGTTTATGCTTTAGTAATTTAGTTTATAGGCATATTTAGCAGTTTTTTGTGGGAATATGTGTCCGAACCATTTAAGAGCATTGTTTTTTTTAAAAAAAAGTTAGCATTTACAGTGGTACCTCTACATACGATCGCTTCGACACACGAACTTTTCGACATCCGACGTAAAATTTGACTCGCCATTTGTTTCTACATCCGACGACATGCTCGAAATACGACGACAATGGCAGCACCGCAGACGAATGCACGGCGGATTTTCTTGTGTGACAAATCAACACAGGTTTCAGAAAAGGTTGGTACAGGTGGTGAAACAAGGAAAAAGTTAATGCTTACCTTCGAAATGAAGATGCAAATGACAGAAAAATATGAGCGTGGCGTGGGCATCCGTGAAATGGCTCAACAATACATCTCCACGGTCCTCCTCCGACCATCGTTCGCCAGTCTTTATAAATTAAGCTGACAATTCTTATTGTCTCCAAAGAAATCGCCAGCTTCGCCACGTGTTCATCATTTCTTTTACAACTTATTCAACACAAAACGCCTGCTGTCTGCCGCAATTGATGGTGTTCTCAAGAGAACATTCAAAGTGAAAGTGAAACTCAAGCTCACCGGTCTGTCTCTGGCACGTGAGCCCCGCGGTGCGTTCAGGTACACAAAAAAACGTCCGCCTTATTAGAACCCGATTCGTTACACTATTACAGGAATTATTATTATTCTTTTTATTACATTATTCCAATTTTGATTTATAATTTATTTGTTTTGCTACGTGTAATTGCCATTTGTAATAGCACCAGCAGTATTTTTTAAGGATTTAGTGCAGGTTTTTGGGCTGTGGAACGAATTAATGGAATTATAATGTATTCCTATGGGAAAATCCTGCTCGACATACGACCATTTCGACTTACAAACAAGGTCCTGGAACGGATTAACTTCGTATGTAGAGGTACCACTGTAAAAGCATTTAAGCAAGCGGACTTTTGCTATGTAAGTTAGTCAAGTGTTTTTGTGCATTTTTTTTTTTTTAAATAGGCTCAGCTCAGGTATTCAAATTTTTCATGTTCCTTATCTGATTACTCGATTATTCAAACTAACTAGTTCGATTATTTGACTACTAAAATAATCGATAGCTGCAGCCCTACTTAACACATTGACCAATTGACCGTTTAATAAGATTTTAGATTAAATGAATAAAAGCAATGTAGACCAATGTTATACAGAACCTGCAAAACGGCAAGTGATCAACCCCGGTTCAACAGTTGGACTAGGAAACCTGATTATCTGGTTCGTGTGGAAGGTTAAGAAAAATGAAAATGCCTGTTTAGGGCCTTAAGGAGAGTCTGTAAGCAAATATTTGGTAGCTGTCAGGACCAAAAATTTTAAATTGCACGCAAAGTGCAAAAATTTCAAGGGGCAATTTTAACATAGAAGTAAAAAGGTCTCTCCTCCATTGGGACAGCTTTTAAATTTCTGTGATGTGTGGTAGTTAAAGCAGCACTCACAGCCAAAGAGGAGGTCTTGTTTTGATTTAAAACAAGAGGGATGTGTCTGTTCAAGAACAAGCGAGAAAGGAGGGAAGGGAGGGGGAAGGGAAGGAAAGACCGTGTAGGGGTGAGATCATTTTCTGGGCCGGGATGAATCAGCTTCTCTGTCAGTAAAGCTTGAGAAGTTGATAAATCAGTCATCAAAAATGACATCCAATGTCAGCTGTAATGTGAAATTGTATGAAAGGAGGTTGGGACTAGGCTCCCGCAAACATTTGTAATATTTATGCATAATGTGTGCATTTCATGTGCCAAGAGTAATATGATTTAAACTAAGCAGTTAAAATTTTTACGTCAATACAAGATTGTTTACAAACTAGAAATGGCAATTTCTTACAATGGGGCTTTGCTGTGGTAGATACAGGTCACTTCCTGTTGATTTGGGGACATTTCAGGGAGACGTCCTGTTGATATCAGGCCACTTTGTGTTGATTTAGGGACATTTCGGGGACACGTCTGGTTGCTATTAGGTCCCTTTCGGTTAATTCAGGGACATTTGGGGGCACGTCCTGTTGATACCAGGTCACATCCTGTTAATTTGAGTGCCCTAAATGTCCCCATGCTGTTGATATCAGGTCACAAAATGTCAATAGGCTGTACTGGTAAATGGTCACAAATCTCAAGAACATGTTTTCCTACCATTGAAAATGAATAGTAAATTCGGACGTACATGGCTGTCAGTGGCGTTCCATTAGAAATGGGGCAGTTTTTGGCAAATTTTTGGGGGAGCCATACACAGGCATGAAAATGGGTCAGGGGTTAAGAAGGTGAGAAGGGTGTGGAGGAAATATGTTCCAGTACACTGTACACCCCAACAAAATATTGAGCTCTGTCGACCCACACTGTGTTTCAGCTGGGCCATGCAGAGACCGGTGGAGGGGCGGGTGCTCGTAGATCAAAAGGGGCACATGAACAAGTATTTAATACCCCTTAAAACAACATAACTTCAGTTTTAACCAGCTTTAGATAATAATTGGCTGCGACTGTGACATACTTTAATTGGGAGGGGGCAACAGTGAATAGAAATCAAAACTGTCATCAACACTTTCTGGCTGTGACTCAGTCAGTCTGCCTCTTTTCTTCCTTCAACCTCTGCATCAAAACTTCCTTCCTCAACTTGTTCATCTGAGAACAAACCACATCAGATGGTCACTGAGCCACCAACAGCACAGTTTTCTTAAAACTATCATTTCATTATTATCCATATTTAACAACTCTAGCACCTAATGATTAATAAAGCAATTATATAAAAATCTAATAGAAAAACATTGTAATTGTGTTTATAATTGTATTTAATACCCGACTATCCTTGCAAACTTGTTCTTACCAGGTCTGCTATTCACCCAGCTGATGAGGTATCCACTGCCTTTAGCAGCCTCATCTAACTCCTTTTTTTATCCCTCAATCTCCCTTCCCTACGACGCATGTCTATGTAATGAAATATAAATATTTAAATAAAACAGACTCCCTGGTGGCTTTTAGTTTTAAAGCTTTCTTAATTTCTTTCTCTCTCAATAACAATGGAGGTAGATTCGTGTTATTATTCAATCAAAAAACAAAGTTACTTCTATCAAAAACAAAGTTGCTTCAATCAAAATACAGTATATACTTTTAATCCCCAAAAAGTCACTTCAATTAAAAAAAATGTTTTTGATTGCAAAAACAAATTTGAGACAAAAAAAAAAAGCATTTGAAAACTATTTTTCTTGATTGAAACAAATGTTTCCATTGAAGTAATGTTGTTTTGCGTTTGGGCCACATTTTGGCTAGGACATTTGTGTCTTTTATTATTCAATCAAATAAGTTGCTTCAAACAAAAAAATACATATAAAAAGAAAAACTTTGCACATGTGTCAATCACCGTTTACCAAAGCCTGAGAGGGTTTGAGTAGACTATGAAGCATTTAATAAAGCCAAGCATTTTCTTACTACTTTATTCTTGTTTAAAAATAATTCGGTGGGGCAGTAACATGTTTAAAACTTATCATAATTCTTACATTTTGAAGTGCTTGAAAACCATTTATAAATGATACTTTGGTGTAAAAAGTGAAAAGACATCTTATATATATGTATCTTTTTTCCAATGTAAAATCTGAATAAATGCATTGAACACGCACAAAAAAATGGGGGCGCTACTTCGCGGTTTACACTTATTGCGGCGGGTTCTGGTCCCCATTAACAGCGAAAAACGAGGGATCCCTGTATTTCTGAAAAGCTTTAAGAAGCACGACTCATTCCCACCACTCGTCGGGCCGGTGTTGTGCCGACACCGGCAGTCAGCTCAAATCCAAGCCGAAAATAACGCGTCTCCGGCGGACGACGGGAGCGATGTGAGGCGCCCCCTCCATCCGAGAGCATGCCGCTTGACTCAACAGTGTTTCTTCGTTTATATTACCGCTAAATACACAAGCTTGACGCCAATTTAACGGGAGCTATTTTTTTCATGGGAGATTAGGCTAGCTCTGGCAGTGTGCAACGCAAGCTGCACCGAATGGCTGTAACTTTTTTATATCGCAAAATGTGAAAACGATTGAAACCATTACTCACCAAATTCAATCTGCTGGCAAATACAGGCAAGTGTGTATGCTGCGCTCTGGTCTGCCCCGGTGTGTATAAGGCCTGCTCTTTGTTTTCGCAGCTTTGCAATGCAACCAAAGGCTCTCCGAGCACTCCATGTACAGTAAGGAGTGCACGCGTTTGGAATAATGGAACGCAGCTTGGGCCGATGATTGGTTCTCGTCAGCGAAGCATCTAGAAGGATTTGCTGACTGTGTTCTTAAGTGCTCAGTTTACGTACTAAGTTAATCACATGATGATAATAATAATTAAATAAAACCTCCCGAACCCCCCCCCTCCCAAAAACAATTTCTCCTCGGAACTACGTAATTCACGTAGGTCGCCCTTTTTGACTTAAAACGGCGAATTTCGCCGAAAGGTGAGAGATTTTCATGCCAGCATACATTTTTGGCAAATTCTGCAACTTTTATGCCCCTACCAACCTAGAATTTGTCAAAAATTGTAGGACAAGTCATGTTTTTCGTTTAAAAAAAAAAAAGTTTACAAGCGCATTGTAAGATTTGGGCGGTTCTTTGCAAATTTTCCTACGTCGCGTGAAAATGACGGTGATTTTGAACGGTAAGTCTGTCAAACAGTTTGAGCTGTGCGGCGCGCCACACAAACGCCATTCAAAAAAGGTTTTTGCAAAGCCCAATCTAACAAAATTAAATTTCAATCAGATATTTACTTTTGTTCGTTCTTATAGTTAAGTTTGACCTAGTCAAATTAAATCGACTGAACTGATGTTCTGCCACCACCACCCTTGTGTAAATCAAGGCACTCGAACCTTTATATTATGAATAAAAGTTTATTCCCCACAACAATTTTCTGAAGGAAAGGGGGGCAGGCAATTTTACAACAATAACAGCGTTGATACAATGACACAACTACGCCGCATTACAAAAAATATAACATGCACTGTTGTACGGTAATCGGCAAATAAGTAAAAATGTAAGTAGAACTGGACAGGATGTTTGAGGGTAGTTAAGTGAACATAGAAACAAATTAAAAATGCTCCTCTTAAAAAACAAAAACAAAAAAAAACAAGGTTTAAGAAGAACTTCAATATGGTCGGTCTCTGCGCTCCTGGCGATGGTCCCTAAAAAGAGAACAAAAACCACAACTTAGCAAAATGTGGCACTAAACTTTGGGGTATCTGGGCTATTCATATACCTCATGTCCATCTTGCCACCTGGCGGGCCCATTCCTCGTCCTCTGCCACCCATGGGTGGCCCACCACGGCCGGAACCGCGAAAACCTCCCCTGTCCATGCCGCCGCGACCCCTGAATCCACGATCGCCTCCCCTGAATCCGCCACGATCTCCTCCCCAGCCTCCACGGAAGCCTCCCGGACCACCGGGACCGCCGCGGTCCATGCCTCGGCCTCCTCGCATTCCCATTCCGCCTCGGCCTCTTTCACCGCCGGGAGGGAATGGCGGTCCGCCGCCCATGCCTTCTGGCTTGGGAGCTTTGCACTGGTTGCACTCCATCCTCCAGGCAAAGTTTTGGTTGCCACAACCCCTAGAAGTAAAGCATGTATTGAAGCAAGAGTTCTTTACACCGCATTATTAAAAATGGAAAGACAACCAGATACATACGGGTTAGGACATTCCCAGTCCCCGGCCCTCTGTTGTGCGTTGGGCCCTGTGGGTCCGCCACGGCCCATGCCACGTGGTCCACCTCGGGGCATGAACCCACCACGATCTCCTCCGCGGCCCATCATACCTAAAGTGTGATTTGAACAATTATAAAAAGGTACCATAAAAACAAGGTGTTGCAGAAGTACAACCCCTACTAAAAGTATGGAATCACCAGTCTCAGACATTTTATCATGTAGAACAAGCTTGAAAAAATGAATTAGTTCAATTTCCACCGCAGGTTTTCAATAGGGTTGAGATCTGGGCTATTTGCAGGCCATGATATTGACTGGATGAGTCTTTCTCCTAGGAATGCTTTAACAGTTTTCGCTATGTGTTAGGGGTGCAACGGTACAAAAATCTCAGTTCGATACATACCTCGATTTTGAGGTCACGGTTCGGGTTCATTTTCGGTACAGTAAGAAAACAATCCAAAACAACTAGCACATTTATATTTATTACACACCTTTGTGCTGTCAACAATAGGAACATTAGCCTATACAAAGCTGGAATTCTGCTCAAAAAGTAGCGAGTATTTAAAGAAGAATTCAACAACAATTTGTTTTTCAGACCCCGCATATTGGTCAGCTTTCTTTCTGAAAGAAAGAAAAAAAATCCTGTGCTAAAGAGAAAAGCAATCCCAATGACAGATTCTAACATGTATTTTACAAATGAAATGCCTCAATGAATCATTTTTTTCTTATGAACGGTTTTCAAAAGCTTTATTGGTGGATTTTCTCAAGTTAAAGCGCCACACAGAAATAAATTGTGTAAGCAGTATCTGTCCATTATTTAATTACAGGTGTTTTAGCTCATTTCATTTTATTTAAATGGGCTATTATTTATTTTATTATGAGTTTATATTTTACAAATGTGATGTACTATCCATTTATATTGTATATTTTATGTTGTATAACTTTAGTTCCTATGTGAATATTAGTTCCTACTTTTGTTGTGGTAGGAGGGTTTTGTATTGAACACAGGGCCGTGTTGGTTATTATACCAGAGAAGACAGCCGTAAATCAACAAAGTCAAGTCAACTGTGCCCCGATCTACCACTCAGATCTGATGGGACTCAAAAAGTGGGTCACGATTGCATATTAGTTTGAAAATCGACCGGATCCATCGTATTTTTACACGAGTGACTTCCGGTCTGCCCGATCCTAGCTACCGGTAGTAGTAGTATTGACGCAGGAGGGTCGCGTCTCGTGTCAAATAATAAACTCTGCCGTTCTTTTCGCGTGCGTCGTGTTCAGCCGCTTCTGGGACGTGTCTAACACGCGGCCGCACTGCGACTGGTGTGCATTGGCTGATTGACTTTAACGCCTGCGTGTCACTGCGTTCTCGTGGCGGCCACGTTGTCGTGCCGTTGACGTTTCTGGGTTATACTGTCCTACCGTGTTGGTCCTCATTATAGTAGAGAAGACGGAGTAAATATAATCTACACAAAGAAACTAACCCGATCGACTCACAGCCTCGAAAAGTTACATTAAATCAGAAACTCGTTCGGTACGCCTCCGTTCCGAACAGAGCACCACGTACCGAAACTGTTTAATACAACTACATGAACAGTTACACCCTTACTATGTGGCATGATGCATTGTCATCTTGGAAAATGAAACTTTCAATTGAAGGGATAAGAAAGCTGTCTAAAATTTCAATGTAAACTTGTGCATTTATTGAAGATTTTAACCTCAGCCATCTTCCCAGTGCCTTTGCTTGACATGCAGCCCCATATGATCAAGGGCAGAGGGAATTTTGATGTTTTCTTCAGGCAGTCGTCTTTGTAAATCTCACTGGAATAACACCAAACAAAAGTTCCAGCATCATCACCTTGTCCGATGCAGATTCTTGACTCTTGACAAGGTGATGATGCTGGAACTTTTGTTTGGTGCTGTTCCAGTGAGATTTACAAAGATGACTGCCTGAAGAAAACATCAAAATTCCCCTCAGTCCTTGATGATATGGGGCTGCATGTCAGGCAAAGGCACTGGGGAGATGGCTGTGGTAAAATCTTCAATAAATGCACAAGTTTACATTGACATTTTAGACAGCTTTCTTATCCCTTTAATTGAAAATATGTTTGGCATTTTTCAAGATGACAATGCATCATGCCACAGAGCTAAAACTGTTAAAGCATTCCTTGTGAGAAAGACTCATCCAGTCAATGCCATGGCCTGCAAATAGCCCAGATCTTAACCCTATTGAAAACCCGAGTTGGAAATGGATAAAAATGGTCTACAACAAGGCTCCGACCTGCAAGGATGATCTGGCAACTGCAATCAAACAGTTGGCACCAAATTGATGAATACTCATCAAGTCCTTGCCTCAGAGAATGCAAGCAGTCACAAGATCCAAAAGTGGTGCTACTAAATAATAGAGATGTTTTGATTGTTATTTCTTTGTTTCTCATGATTTTTTTTTTTTTTACTCAGAATGGATTCCATATATATTTCCCTGCACTTGCTCTATAAAAGTAACATTTACTCACCACATTTTTTAGTGTTTCTGAATGTTAAAGAGTTGCACTTTTGAACCAATTCATTATTTTTTCAAGCTTTTCATCCTACATGATAAAATGTCTGAAAGTGCTCGTCCAAGACTGGCGATTCCATACTTTTGGCTAGGGATTGTAGACGTTTACCTCCACGGCCCATCATGCCATCGCGCATGGGCATCTGGGTTTTACGGCGTGCCATGGACACCTTGAGTCTCCGGCCTTGAAATTCCTTGCCTGCGGGTTCGACATTAAAAATAAGCATTTCCATTTCGCACGACATGACCCATTTTTTAAGAAAATGATCGCTTCTACCGTCAAACTGCTCCACAGCAGCCTTTGCAAAGGCAGCCTCCTCATAGGAGAGGGTGGCATCTCCTTTGGGCTTTCCTGAATCCTTGTCAGTGTAGATGTTTATGGCGAGCTGTCCGAGCCTGCGATTGAACTGGAGGCAACAAAGCGGTTAGCCTCCAATCTTACATTTTCGAAAATCTTTGACAATTATTATATTTCTTACTCGAATTGAGCCGACGCTTTTAAAGAATTCGGCCATTTCGTCAATGTTAGCCTTCTCGGTCAAGCCGGTGATGTAGATAGCACAGTTCTCGGTGTCATCTTGCTCTTCAGGTCGTCCTATGGAAGGGGGGGATTTCTTTTTTTCAAGCTTCAAAAAGTTCAACATGACACAGAGCCCGTAAAGGGACATTGACAATTGGAAGCAATGCGGGCGCACCAGCTAGATAGTCAGCTTCTCTGGCGCGCACCAGCTAAGGGCTGCAGTTATCAAATATTTTAGTAATGGAGTATTCGACTGAAAATTCTATTGATTAATCGAGTAATCTGATAAAACATTTTTTTTAGGTAAAGAGCCATTATAAATATACATGAGAAAAGACATTTAATCTAATATTCAACCATTCAGTCAATCAATGCCTTCATTTTCGATGTACATTGTGGGAAAACAGCCAACAATTGCATCTCAGATGTGACTAGAAAAAAAAACATTCACTGCTATTACTCAAAAAACTTCTAGATTAAAAAAAAATCTTTTTTTCTTACCTAAAAATGTCATTACACTTGATAACACACATCACTTAAAAGTTAGTTTTTCCCCACGTGTTTCAATTGAATTTCCATTTGTGTCAATCCATTTTTAAGTTCTAGATAAGTTTTAAGTTCGTCTAAACTGTAAGTCCTGATAGGATTTTGAGTTTTTGCAGTGTTCAAAATAAATGTAAGATACCTGCTGTATTGGAGCACATTGGGGACCAGTGCTACTTGGTGTTTAATCCAGCAATGACTACTGAGCTAAAATTGACAGTTAGCTTTATTATGTTTTTATTTTACACCCTCATCACGCTACAGCGCTACGTTTTTACAGATCAAATAAAGCCTGTATGTGAGACACGTTAGCCACGCATCGACAGTAGTCATAATTAAAAGAAACCTAGCCCTCCACAGGGCTAACATTACGTGAGCAAGGGACCGTAACGTTTGGAGAGTATTTATTAGTGCTGAGAAGTCTACTGCTTCAAGATGGCGGCCGTTTACCAAAGCCACCCAGTCAGTCATTTCGCATCTAGTTCTATATACATGTGTTATCTATGAGAGGCATCTGACGCTACCTGCTACCACAGTAGCATCATGCGGGCGTACGTAGTTTTTAGCAACGTTGGAACAGTTTGTAACGGCTGTCGGCTTCAGTCAGGTATTATTGCTTCGTCCTATACGCACGTGACATCAGCGCGTTGTCCCACATTAATAGTAGTACGTGCAAAATGTGATGCTTAGAGCTGGCAAAATTAAACGATTCCTCAAGGCGAATAAAATTACTCAGATCAGTTTTTAGACTTAAGTTACACGAGTATCTCGAGTGTTCATTTCAGTTCTACTCCAGATAGTTAGCTGGATCGTCAGCTTCTCTGGCGCGCACCAGCACAGGTAGTCAACTTCTGCGGCGCACCAGATAGCTAGCTAGCTAGTTAGCTTCTGGGGCGCATCAGATAGATATCTCGATAGCTAGCTTCTGGGGTGCACAAGAAACTTTAAATTTATTTCTGTCGATGTACCTTTAGAGGGAACCATGGATAAAAAGATGTAGTTCTTAAAAGATAAATGTTAGTACAGTAATAATCTGATATTAAAACCCCTCTTAAGGTTTTTGTTTTAATTTTAAATCAAAAAATAAACTAGCTCGACATTGTTGACGTCACAGGGCCACGCTGCCGTACTTCAGTCACTATGAAAGGTAGTGATTTAAATACACCACATGGTGTCAATGCAGAGTTTATCAATAGGACATCAAGCCAATCAGTACGTTTTGTCTGTCAACTGACGCCGTTGCTCCGTTTTTTTTTTATTTTTTATTTTTAAAAAGACTAGGTCTATTGTGATTCACCTTCATTTGAGTGTTGTCTCACAAGACTCCTGAAAATGTCTCCCAGCATCATAGTTTGTATACTGTGACTAAATATTACCATCCAGTATTTGTTGAGCTAGAGGAGTTGTTAAAATGTTTATAGTTTGACCAAAGTCTAAGTTTTATGTGTATTTTGCACATCTATTTTAATTGTGAATGCCAGTTATCTTTGCATTGTTGTGTTAACCGTTTGAGGAATAGGGCATCAGTAACACAGATTGAAGCACTTTATTACAGTATTATCACTATATGATACTTATGTGTGTTGTGAAAGAGTTGCCGAAGCCTAGGCCAATAAACGGCGGTACGAGCTACGAGTCTGAACGCCTATGTCCACTCTCTCCCCCACTGTAGATTAAAGAAATTGCAGCGTCAGTCAAGGGGGAAAAAAAAACGCTCTCATTGGCTTGATCCCTAATTAATGTAAAACTTGCCATTGACACCTTGTGGCATATTTAAAATCACTATCTTACATAATTAAAGACAGCGTTTTTTTTTTTTTTTTTTTTTTTTAAAAAGAGTGACAGGTGGAATTCTGGCAGCGTGGCCCCGTGACGTCAACAATGGCAACCTAGTAGTAAAAATTATTTTATAAATTGTATAAAAACAAAATCAAGAGGGGTTTCAATATCAAATTATAATATCTCGTACTAACATTCATCTTTTAAGAACTACAAGTATTTCTATCCGTGGCTCCCTTTAGCGGGGTCCGTAACGTGACATGCTCAAAGCACTCAAATTCTACTAACCCATCTCGCGTTCCTCGCCGCCCATGTGTCCTATGATCCAGTCAATGGGGCCCAAAAGAAAGCAGGAAGGGGGAGAGAAAATAAGTCAGCATTGGCAACACAAATCAACTATACAACACCTGAATGCTACAAAGCATACTTCAGACTTTATTACATAATGTGGGGCCAGTTAACCGTCATTGGGGCCATGTTAACCATCATAGTATACACGCAAATGGAAACGTAAAATACCTCTGACCCAATAAACAAGAATTTTGTGTTTGAAAAGCCTCTCGTACCAATAAATACTCCCCAAAACTCCTACACGTTACTTTTTTTTTTTTTAGTCAACCCAGTCGTGAGTGGCTTTTTACATTAACCTTTGAAAAATGGTCATACCATAAGCGATGGCTGAATTACACCAAGAACCTCAGTGAAAAATGGTCTCCGGTATTGGACAAATTTCCCCCAATTAAAGCGTTCACAAACTGATGTTTCATACCAACAAAATAAAATGGAATACTCAAAACATACTCAGAAAGTTATTAAAGCTTGTGAAGGACTAACCAGTGTAATTCTCGTTGACTTACCACCAGGCTTACTGAAGCCACCTCTGTCTCCAGCGCTGCTATGGGGGAGGGAATAAATGAAGATATGAAGGCCATTTCCCTTTTACAGCCACATCCATGGCTCGAGCAAAGTGGCTTGATTTGGGGAGTCACAAACATTCTTTCGAGGCTAACAGCAAGTCATTCCCCCGAATATTGTTATACAGAATAAATGAGTGTTAATAGTAACTTGGTGATCACAGTTGTGTACAAACGTTTGAAAATAATGGGTGTTAAAACTAAACAAAATGATTTGAGATTTTTAAGAAATGCACCACTGCGTTTAAATGAAGTGAATATCTAGTTAAGATACAGACGATCCAGATTAAAAAAAAAAAAAAAACATGAAAAAGTATCTGAAAAGTCACATTAAGCAGTGATTACAATAAATGTAAATAATGTTACATAGCAAAAACATCAAAACTACATCTTTAACAGAAAACCATAGATTCTTTTAAAGAACACTTGTTAAAAATACAAAATAAAAACACCCATCATGCTCAGAAACACCACCATCCTCAGTTGTTGGGTGGAAAAAAGGCAGCCCCCACCAAATCTGTTTAAGATCCCTCCTGTGGGCCTTAAGTTGGCGCCTCTGTACTGAGTACAGATACTTTCTAGAGAAAAGATGCTTTTAAAGGGCTCTGTTACCTGTACGGTATAAATGTGACAAAGCATGTTAAAAAAGGGCTCATTGTGATCAAACAATTGAATTCCAAAAACACATTTAAAAACATTTCAAAATGACATTGTGACCAGCCCACCTCCCTCTATAACCCCTGTGCAATTCTAACATTTTTATACCTGAAATATGAAGTCTACATTATACTTATGATTTCTGCAGCGCTGCCAACCTACAGCACTGTTGTATTTAAATAACATTTTATGACTAACATTTTTTTAACATGGAAGCCCTTGACCTTTTTGAGTTAACCCCACGAATAATCACGTACTCGTGACAAAAAAGTACCTTTAACTTCGTGACCCTTTTATCAACACTTTGGCTTTCCCCCCCAAAAAAGAATGTTTTGGAACAGCAATAGCCCACTTCACATATGTCCAGTGCGGGTAAGTATTGTAAATTTGGTCAAACTGGTTAACATGTTTATTATGTAAAACAGCAATGAAAATTGGGCTAAAACCAATTTCATACCGTCCCTATTGTATACTGGAGCCTTGCAATCCCCTGGGTTTAGATAGTTTTAAATTTGCTTGCGAAATATATGAACTACGGCATGGACTGGCCCCTCTGCTATCAATTTCGGAAGCTAAAATCTTCCACCGGCAGGCTCAACAGGCCAGTGGTCAGAGGACACTGAGGTGCCCTATGCAAGGGCGTAGATTTGGTCTCAACATTGGTAGGGACGCTATAACAGCATAACCTGCATGTGCACTTTTTGCTGGGGATGGGACATTAATAAGACCAAAAAGATTGGGTGAACTAGAGTCAGGTTTCTCAAAAATAAGATGTTTCCCATGTAAAAAGTAAAACGTTCAAACTTATCTTCATGGGAGAAAGTCATTTTTCAAAATGGAATTCCACCTTGCTTCATTTATAGGAAATTTACAGTGGTTGTGTTTTTGTGTGTTTTCTTTGGGATGGGCAATACTTTAACCTATTCATGGAACTACATGTTAGTCATCATCAGTCTTTCACTAACAGTGAGTGACCTCGCATATGACCTTGGGAACATTCTTTTGCCGTAAAAGAATAAAGTGTAATTGCACATCCACTCAGTGGGTGGCAGTGGCGCTCCCATTTTTAGAGTGCATCATTTTTAACCAAACAAGAGCGCACAGCAAACAGCAGGAGCAACTAAGAAGAGCTAAGATGAGGAAATATGACAAAGCGTATATAGCGTTTGGCTTCATTTTTAACACAGTTGGAAATGAGGAAAGACCAATATGTTTACCGTCTAAAAATGTTTGCAGCAGACAGCATGAAGCCAAATCAATAAACACGTGACCTAAAGACAGACCCCAATCACATTGATAAGCAGCTTGATTTTTTTTCCGCGAAAACATGCCGAATATTGCTAACAAAAAGTCCCGCTTTGTGAGTTGCATCAGTAAACCTGCGAGCACTGTTAGCATCATATAAGGTGGCATACCAAGCTGCTCAGTGCAAAATAACCCCACACCATAGCAGAGGAGCCGATACCGCCTGCAGACAAAATAAAAACCTCTGTCCAATGACACTTGTTTTTGTGCCATTTTTGTTCTTTTGGTTAAATTGTTTGGCACATTGATCAGCAACAATCAAGTGTACAATGTGAATTTAAATTTTTTAGTATCAAATGGTCAAAAAAATTTGGTTATGAAGTTTCGAAGTGACTTTAATTCAGGCAAATTGATGCACTTTTAAGTCTTCTGTTACAACAAAAATGTTAACAGTTATACTTTATTGTAAGTTGATCTATATTACTTTTTTATGTAACAAGAGCAATGTTATGCAGAGGTGCACTTGTAATAATGTTATCGTTGGGGGGAGGGGGCAAACATTTGAATCTTCCTGAGGGGGGGCGTAACAAAATAATTGAGAAGCGCTGGACTACATACATTGCTTTCTTAGTGTCCCTTTCTTTTCATCTCTAAAGTGCATCAGTGTGTTGAGCTATGTAAATAATTTATAACTAATGTAGAAAATACACTTTATTTAATGAATAAATACACTAATAGGTATTTGGTTTCAAAAGTATAAAGTCACAACATGCTCTAGCCTTTACTTCTAAACCAGGCCGTTTACAAGAAGTGGCAGTATGTGGTTTTTTTTTTGTACTGTCATTACTTCTCTGTGAAATACAGAATGGGACCTCTCTCTAAGCAGCTTCTTGCTCAAGTTTGTCTGGTTCTTTAGTTTCCAGCAGAATTCACTACAATTCTCACAGTTTAACAGTAGAAAACACAGAGGACACTTCTCCTTAAGAAGCTTCCTACTCTAGTTTTGCAGGTTAGCAAGTTCACAAAGTTTAATGTTATGCCAACTGTGATGCAGGTTGGACTTTTAGGAAAAACTAGTGTCGTGTTCCCAACCTCCACAACATAGACGTCTTTCTACAGTGGCTGCTGCTCCGAAAGAAACTTCTAATATCCCTCTTTGAAGGGGGCAGAGGTGGTGGCATGTTGACATGCATTTCAGTCAGGGTTGTGCGAGTGTAGGGTGAACAGTTTGAGCAACCCAAGTTGGTAGTGTTTTGTCCCTACCGTCCCTGATAGTCTGTCCCGTCAATCAGAGGATGTAACATCTTAACACTGGACCGCAAAACCGACCGCAAAAGAGAATGCCCCACTATCGATACCTTCAAAACAGAGCTCAAAAACAGCTAGAAGCAAATCAGTCATGTGGTTATAACTTGGACTTTTAATTGTTTTTAATCATGTTTGTCAGTTTGTATAATCCCCCCTACTTCAGTTTGCTTCTGTGATGTTTTGGAACCAGGGATGAAAATTTAACTTTTTGCTGTAAAACAATTACACGCATGAGTTCCATACGCAATGGCCCGACCAGATTTTCCAAAAATGTTTTGCATACAAACCGGCGCAAAGCGCATAATGGGTCAATGCATTGCATCGACAGAGCCAAAACCAAGTTGCATTTGGCAAAATGAAAAACTCACTTGTGACCATTAATCGTTTCTCTCAAGAATCCCATCACTCATTCGGTGCATTGGTATATTTGTCATTAAAAAAAAAAAAAAAACGCATTACTTCATTGATATAATAAATGGATTTACAAAAACAATTTCCAAAAACGATGAGCGACAAAAATGAAAGGCACTTTCAAGGTCAGTAAAATTTGCATCACATCTGTTTTTATAACTATAGTCTGGGAGACATTTTTCAGTGACGCCCATAGATACAAACTGTTAGTCAAATATGTACAGCAGAGGGGAGAAAAAAATATTAAAACCAGGTATGTTTCCTGTGTAGTTTCACTCTTTCAGTATAATTTTTTCTTTTGTGCCAGGACCTACTTAACCGTTGTAGATTTGCCTTTCCAAACTTGGCAATACAGTGTCTCCAATGCAACAAAAATCAGCACAAATTTTATAGTGCCTTAAAGATGTGTGCTGAAAGAAACTCAATCCCCAAAAAAGGCCTGGTATTGATTTTAGGCCGTTTCCTAGTGGATTATTAAAGAGTTGGAAATATTCCCGAAGGCCGAAGTGTGATATTGCCACTGCTCGAGCAGCAAAAGAAACAAAAATGTAGCCACTTTATCTGTTCTGGCACAACATTGCTATATTTGAATAGCTTTGGAACAAACCACTTGATTGTTCTTCAAATCAGTCACCATTTCATGTCACTGTTATGCGGCCCACTGAAAAGAATTTTGTAAATTTGTGCGTAGTTTCTCATCTGGATTCCCTTGAAAAACTGTTTTTACTCGTCATACCTCATAAAATAAAGATTAGTTGAATTAGATAATGCCATGTGTTGACTTTTACAAAGTGAAAGTCAGTTTGGACCGATGTCAAAAAATATGATGGAGAAGCATATATGCATGCTCGAAGTCAATTGGCTATGCAATCTACAGTTTTTTTTAAATTGGACATTTTTTAGTTTATTTAATCTAGCGATTGAATAAAATTTGGGGATAATGCTGCTTCAATGTTGATGTGAATGTTCAATGCTGCCCGACATGAATGGCGGTCTGAAAAACGGCATTTGAACACTGTTTCTCACTGGTCGGATGTACAGAGCTGAGCACATGAATTTCCAATGCATCCTTGGTTGAGTCCTCTAGTGACAACACAAGATGTATTTGATTTGAAAGGAGCGTTTCAGAGGCGGATGTTAGGATAGCTCAAAACTGATATTGTTGAACGTGAATGCCATTTTAATTTTCTTGACCGAGAAAATACTGCAAGTGAGCCTGTTGGCAAAACCTGGGCCATCGGAAATGGAAAAGTGAACTGAAGTTTGCTGGAAAAAAACAAACACCAAATGAAGTTGTTCATGATTAAGGGGAAAACTATTTTGGCGTGAATGTTTTTAAATGAGAATCTTGTTTATTTTTTTGGGTGCATCAAACTAGTCATTTAAATGAGAAGTCTGTTCATTTTTTGGGTGCATCAAAGTAGTCATCTCTACAGAACCAACTTGCCTCAACTTGATTATGCTGTAAGAGCCACAACAGATCTAAAAATCAAATACCGATACTATCAGAATATTCTGAAAACAAAAGATGAAGGCCCCTCACCGTGTTCTTACACAAGTACGATATTGTGAATATTTTGTGTTGAAATCCACGAAATATCAAAAATCTAGGAATTTGATCAGATCCTTCCAATCCTTTTATTTGGATAGTTCGCAACCAAAATCTTACTTACGAAAACCCCTTGCGCTTCAATTATTTATACTGATAAGACCTTAGAAATAAAGCTTCCTTTCCTATATTATGCACAGGCCCCAATAAATCCATTGATTTATCAAATTAGAATATTTTCACTTACCCCGTGGCAAATTAGAGGCAGGGCTGAAAAATAATTTAGTGAAGCCAAATCAACTTAGAAAAAACTTGTCATCTTCTGCATTTTTCTTAATTTGCCTCAGCCCTGCCCTAAGCAGCCACAGCACCTGTAGAGTGAAAATTAAAAAGCCGGACATATGCTTAAGAAAGGCACTTACCCCATGCCACGACCCATGCCACGGCCACGATGCATCATTCCTCCTCTGTCAAAACCGTCACGGCCCCTGCCCTCTGAAAACCTTGACGGTTCCGAGTAGCCAGAACCATCCTGTCTGTAATTATCTAAAAATAATAACAATGTCATCAGAATGTGCGTAGCTTGTAATGAAGTAGCAAAATAAGAGAAAAGCCTACTGTAATGGTTGGACTGATAGCTGGGCGGTCCACCTTGCTGGCCATACTGGCCGCTTGGCGGCTGCCCGTAGGAACCGGCAGCCTGGGGAGGGTAAGCAGGGGGTGGCTGCGACTGCTGGGCTTGTTGGTACCCACCCTGTGGTTGGCTATAGCTGCTCTGCTGGGCCTGATAACCAGACTGCTGCTGGCCATACCCCGCCTGTTGGGAGTAGCCGCTTTGGTTGTAGCCAGTAGGCTGGCCGTTAGCACTGTAACTAATTGGAGACAAAAACTTTGCTTAGTTGGTGATATCCAGATATGTATTTCAAATGCGTATACCTCTGCGGTGCAGCAGGAGCTGGCTGTCCACCATAAGCAGGATAAGCGGACTGAGCAGTATACCCTGGTTGAGACCCATAAGACTGGGATGCAGCCGGAGCGGCAGCAGCCGCGGCGGCAGCGGGTGCACCGTCGTAAGCCTGTGCGCCATAAGCCTGGGATGACTGAGTGTAACCGTGAGCGGCCGTTTGGGCAGCGGGATAGCCAGCTGAGGAGCACACAAACAGGTAACAGAAAAATTACATACAATTTAACATTGGCAAACAAAATTCTCTACAGACAGCTATTGCAACTATTGATCATTTAGGTCATCGATTACCGTAATTTTGGGACTATTAGGCGCACCAGATTATAAACTGCCACCCACCAAATTTAACCCGAAAACAGCATTTGTTCATAGATAAGATGCACCGGACTATAAAACACAGTTATCCTCACCCCAGGTCTGCTAGCTTAAAAGCTATAATATGCTAGCGTTTTTTTTAAACAAATAATTCAAACACATATTGCCACAAAAAAACTGCTATTAACTAAATTATGGATGTATAAAAAATATTAGTTCAATGTTATGTTGGTCTTAACAGGGAGCAGCTGAATCCGGCCATGTTGGATGAGTTATGGCATATTCACTGTATCCAATAGAGGGCAGTGCGCACCTCCACCCCCAAATGGAAAATACTAAATTCAACTTTCAAAAACCATTACAATGTGACTTATTTAACGAATACTCGGAAGCATCAAAATTTGCTTCGAAGCTTTGTTCTAATCGGATTACTCGAGTTAATCGGTTAACCATTGTAGTGCTGCAACGATTAATTGATTAACTCGAGTATTCGATTAGAAAAAAAATTCAAATTAAATTTTGCTACTTCGAGTATTCGTTTATATGAAGTGGCGTTGTAATGTTTTGTTTTGAAAGTGTTTGCATTTAGTTTTATTGATTTGGGTGGATACACTGCCCTCTAGCCTGCCTTATTCACATGGCCGAATACAGCTGCTTCCTGTTAAGACCAACATAAGCTGGGGTTTTATTTAAGCTAATTTTTTAATGCATTCGTAATTTTGTTTAAAAGTACATTTAGCCAGTTTTTGTGGGGATATGTGTCTCAACTAGTGCTGCAACGATTAATCGATTAACTCGAGTATTCGATTAGAAAAAAAGATTCGAATTAAATTTTGCTGCTTCGAGTATTCGTTTATATGAAGTGGTGTTTTAATGGTTTGTTTCGAAAGTGTTTGCATTTAGTTTTATTGATTTGGGTGCATACACTGCCCTCTAGTCTGCCTCTTTCACATGGCCGAATACAGTTGCTCCCTGTTAAGACCAACATAAGCTAGGTTTTTTTGTTTGAGCTAATGTTTTTTTAATAAATTCGTAATTTAGTTTAAAGGTATATTTCGCCAATGTTTGTGCGAATATGTGTTTGAACCGTTTGTTCAGAGGATTGTAAAAAAAAAAAAAAAAAAAAAAAAATTAGTGTTTTATAGCATTTAAGCTAGCGGACTTTTGCTATGTAAGTTAGCCATTTTTTCTTTTGTTGTACATTGATCCTTATTTATTTATTTTTGTACCGTTTGAGACTCAGCTCAGGTATTTTGATTTTTTTGTGTTCCTTATCCGATTACTCGATTATTCGACCTAACTAATTCATTGATTATTCGACTACTAAAATAATCGATAGCTGCAGCCCTAGTCTGAACCATATGTTAAGAGCATTGTTTAAAAAAAAATTTTTTAAATAAAATATTTTTTTTAAAAAAGCATTTTATAGCATTTAAGCTAGCGGACTTTTGCTAGCCAATTGTAAGCTCGCCAATTTTTCTTTTGTTGTATATTGATCCTTATTTTTTTTAATACAGCTTGAGGCTCAGTTCAGGTATTTTAATTTTTTATGTTCCTTATCCGATTATTCAAACTAACTAGTTCACTGATTAATCGACTACTAAAATAATCGATAGCTGCAGCCCTAAATCACCGCAGAACTAATTGCTCCCCATCTGTTCTGATCACATACCTTGTGCTGGCTGGCCATAGGAGGAGCTATATTGCTGTGGGGGCTGTTGCTGAGAGTAACTTCCAGCAGCTGGTGTAGCCTGGGCGTAGGTGTTATCAGCAGCAGCGGTAGCAGCGGCACCGGGCTGAGCATATGATCCATAACTTTGCTGACCATAGCTCTGCTGTGGAAATAGAAAAACAAAATTTTATCAAAAGGAAAAATCTTTGCAATTTCCTTTTAGATAACCGACTGGGTTTTTCTTCATGCCGGGGCCTTTGAAAAAGTTTGGGGCGACGATGCAGTTCATGCTTGTTCTTTTACAGGCATGGTTGGCGATATAATAATAAAGCAACTAGTATTAGTTGACAAGCACCAGTTATGTTGGATATAGTATAACACCAACTTGACCAAACGATAGATCCATTGGACACAATACACTGTGACAAAATATGCCACAGGCACTGCATTAAACCATAGTAGTAGCTTTAAAGCAGTTTATCTTTTGACCACATTAGTCACATAGCGTATTTAAACTAAAGATGTCATCGATTGGGTCCGATCACGTCATTTTCAAAGTATCGGAATCGGCAAAAAAATATCGGACATGCCATTTTTTATTTAAATCGTTTTCTAATTGTATTTAACGTTACAGACAAAATGTCTTACACTCATCCAGAGTTGTTTTGGCTTAAAGTAGGGCTATCAAATTTATTGCGTTAACGGCGATAATTATTTTTTCAAAATTAATCACGTTAGGTAATTAACGCAGGCCCACTCACGCATTGTGCCGTTCAATCTGTAAAGACGCCGGTTTACCTATAGATAGCGCTAGAAGGCAGCGTATGATGAGTAGAGAGAATTTTGACATCCTTTGGAACCATTTTTTAATGTGGCTAAAGCCTTACAATATCTCAGCAATTAATTGGGGAATGTGGGATTGTGGGGAAGAAAATAGTTGATCATTTTCTTAACACCCTCTGTTCTTTCCCAACGCAGAGAAGATATATCAATTGGTAGCCCTACGCACAGTCATGGCTGCAATTCCCATCATGCATTTGGGCAGAAGTTAAATGGCTGCAGTATTACTTACTGAAAGCTCAACAAATACACTAGATGGCAATATTTAGTCACAATATACAAAGTCACATTTATCCTTTAAGAATTACAAGTCTTTCTATCCGTGGATCCCTCTCACAGAAAGAATTAATAAAGTAAATGCCATCTTGAGGATTTATTGTCACAATAAACAAATACAGTACTTCTGTATTGTATATTGAATGCATATATTCATCCGAGTTTTATTCATTTTTTCTTAATGCATTGCCAAAATGTATATGATTGGGAAAAATTATCGGGAATGATTGGAATTGAATCGTGAGGGGAAAAAAAAAAAAAAAAAAGCAATCGGATCGGGAAATATCGGGATCAGCAGATACACAAACTAAAACGATCGGGAGCAAAAAAACATGATTGGAACAACCCTGAAAACCGTCCTTATTTGATAAAACTCAGTATTTTATTAAGTACGTTTAGTACGTTCTTCCTGTATGAATCTAAATAAAAACTGTTGAAAGCGCATGGTAGTACTTTGGGTGTCAAATTCGCCTCGCGTAGATGTTTCGCCGATGTAGGACATTTTGGCAGAACACGGGAAACAAAGTTTTGAGCAGGCCAATCAGTCCTTCGACGTTCACGTCATGCGTAGTCGGGATTTTTTGGAGGTGCACGTCAGGCTATGGCGTGAGGTCGTATATCGGGTCTGCTTTAACGACAATTGGCCTTCAGTCTTTCAACACAAACTGCCATTAAAACTAAGTTGTCATATAAGAGTGTGCTTTGAATTTGGATTCTATTTCTGAACAACTGTTTGATAAAGAAAACCGATTAATTACAGTCAGACTTCAAAATTATTGACCTGACACTTCGTCATTCTTTGCATCACGCCTCACCATAGGGGGCTGAGCTTCATTTAGTAATAGTATTTCGAACACACGCTCATGTCCAAGCCGGATTTTAGCTTGGATTTTTTAAGAAGTAAGAAAGCTGTACTGCATACAAAATTGATTCTCTCAGGAGTGATTTGTTCGAGGTAATTCTTATATTTTTCGTACCATGCATGCATTTTTAAACATTGTGAAAAAAAAAAATAGCAGAAGTCAGCCGCTACTGCATTGGCATCATAGTTCGCCATATTTATGTAAAATAAACGCTAACTGCACATTTTTTGCTTTTAACCAAGAATCAAGACGGTTTTACGTCCATATCTATGAATAATTTGGGGATTTAGGCATTTATTCACAAGACTTTTCCACAGAAAAGCTCTGTTTACATCACGCGGCCACTAGCCTAATTCGCTAACAGAGTAGCAATGTTCTTCGACATATTTGCGTAAAATAAAAGCTAACTGCACGTTTTTTGCTTTTAACCAAGAACCAAGACGGTTTTACGTCCACATCTATGAAGAATTCGGGGATTTAAGCATTTTTTCACAAGATTTTTCACCAGAAAAGTTCTGTTTACGACAGGCGGCCGCTAGCCTCATTCACTACAACAACTGTATAATGACAATAAAGGGCTATACTATAATAAGTTGTGATTGCATATAGAATTTATTAATAATTTATAAATGATTTATAATTGATTCTGCATGTTTTCCTCAAGTATTAAGTTTCTGATGTGAAAATTGAGTGATTTACTAGCTGTTGAAAAAAATTGAAGCTCATGGAGACATATGGCCAAGGTAGGTGCCTGTTTTGGTTTTAGGTCGGTAGCAGCTTTGGTTTTGAAAATATTTGCATTTGAAGTTTTTGAAAATATGCCCCCTACGAATCGGCCCCGTTTCATGTCAACCGGTTATGAAATCTATGATTTCAGTCTGCTTCCTCCTTGTTGGATTTCTTTGTTTATAGGAAAAGTCATTGACAATTTAAATCTGCGCTTTGCCAACAAGAAAAAAAAAAAAGTCAATCTGCAGCACTTTTTTTTATTTGAACTGGACTTCTGTCTTGTGTACTCAAGATTGATTTTTTTTATCATCAGAACCTTTAACAAGTTTTTTTTTTGTACTTAAACAGTACAGTTGTAGACTACAGTTAAGTCAAGAAGCTGTAATAATTTTTTGGAAGGAAGTAGTCGTCCATTTTGTCTTCATTGTTACTTAGAACATGCTTAAAACAACTTCAAGGTACATTGTGATGATAATTGAAAAAAGGGACATTTGTCCATTTAATCCAATAATAAATCAATTATAAAAATTGTTAGTTGGAGCCCCGATGTTGTCGGATATCTTTTGATAGCAAATTTGAGAAGTTGGGAAAGTACGGACATTTTAAAGCGCTGCCATTGTTTTCCAGTGATGTTTTGCTCAGCTTGCCAGTAACTAATTTCAGTATATTTTCATCATGATTAATCAATCACTTGAACATAAGATAATGGACTGCTATTTTTAACAATAGACAGAGACCTGGGTGGCATTTCCCACTTAACATGGATTTGACTTCCATCGCAGTCATTGGCAACGAGTGAGTTAGCCACCTCTAGCCGTTATTCCACAAATTAATGGGCATTAGTAGTAGCATTAGTTTACCTGGGCAGATTGTCCATAAGCTTGTGACGCCGGAGCGGCATAAGAAGCATACCTGCAAAGTGGAGTAGTCAAAATACGAGAATTAGACAATGGCGTACTCAAGGCCATGTGGTTGCCTAACAATGAAACTAGATGCTTTAGCGAAACCCGACTTGGTGTAATAAATACAACTTAATAACTGAACACTCACCCCGGCTGGGAACCGGATTGGCTGTAGGAGCTGTAATCTGTTGAAAGAAATCAACGTTAAAGTATTTCGTTAAGCTTTGAAGCTGAAGAAGCTAAGTTGCTAAGCTAACATCGCGTTCAACCAGCCCGCCGTTTGAGGCCATTCACTGCGAGCCGAACTCGCCTGCAAAAACGAGTGGCAAACAACTAACAATGGGATACTACTAAATAACTAACAATACGTTCAAGTCGATTCTGGTACCAAAAAATGATCGAAGGCTTTATAAAAAAAAGCTCGTAAAAACGAAAAAGGGACGGGAAGGCGGCGTACGTCGATGAATTACGTTGGGCCTTGTGCCAGGCGCCAATTCGCGCCGATGGAAAATTGACTAAATAACAGCTAAAAACGCAAACTCAGTGACCGTATTCGCTCTATAAATGCTTAAAACACTCGAGTAATAAAATATCATTCAATATTTCCGACTTATAATAGGGCAAAATATCCAAACGCTACACTTACCAGGAGCTGACGCCATTTTGTGTGCCCTGTAAGAGACGACTGGACAAAGTTGCTTGTCGGAGAGACGCCTTTGAATGCGCAACAACCAGGAAATATCGCGAGACAGCAGACTCATGCTTTGAAATAACGCGATACCTCCGTTGACCTACTAATACAATCAACATAACTACTGTACTACATAAGTGTCTTTCGAAACACTTTTGTGTATGTGACGATAACAGCGCTCGTGAGCTTCATTGATATATTTATTTTTGTATTTACAAAATGTACAAAAATACAATACGTAATCAATATCATCGTTCAAATTTCTGGTGCCTCTGTGCCTCGTGTCTTTTATCTGGATGGAGAGGGGCTACGGTGGCAAAAATATTTTTTTCCAGCTTTTTCAAAGGGTTTAATATCGAACCCAATTATTTCGACATCTGTCAAACTTTTATCAGATTTGGTGGTTAAGTCATACTTTCAAGCAAGTGTTACAGCACCCCCGTATACTACCGTTCAAAAGTTTGGGGTCCCTCCTTTTTGAAAAAAAAAGCAGTTTTTTTCAATGAAAATAACATTAAACTAATCAGGAAAAAACTCTATACATTCTTAATGTGGTAAATGACTATTCTAGCTGGAAACGTCCAGTTTTAATGCAACATCTACGTAGTTTTGTAAGAGTCCCATTTACAGCAAACATCACTCTAGTGTTCTAATGGTACATTGTGCTTGCTAGTTGCCTTTGAAGGATAACAGATGATTAGAAAACCTTGTACAATTATGTTGGCACAGCTCAAAACAGCTTAGGTGGTTAAAGAAGCTATAAAACTGATCTTCCTTTGAGCTAGTTGGGTTTCTGGAGCATCACCTTTGTGGGTTTGATTAAAATCTCAAAATGGCCAGAAACCCGACAATCTGTTCTTAGAAATGAAGGCCATTCTATAAGAGAAATGGCCAAGAAATTGAAGATTTTCTATAACGCTGTGTACCACTCACTTCAGAGAGCAGCACAATTAAGATCTAACCAGAGTAGAAAGAGAAGCGGGAGGCCCCGCTGCACAACCGAGCAAGAAGACAAGTACATAAGAGTCTCTAGTTTGGGAAATAGATGCCTCGCAGGTCCTCATCTAGCGGCTTCATTAAAAGGTACCCATAAAACGCCAGGGTCAATGTCGACAGTGAAGAGAGCTTAGCAAAAAAAAAAAAAAAAAAGCTATATCTGAGACAGGCTAATAAAAGGAAACGATTAATATGGGCAAAAGAACACAGACATTGGACAGGAGAAGATTGGAAAAAAGTGTTATGGACAGACGAATCATAGTTTGAGGTGTTTGGACTTTGGATCAAAGAGAAGAGAACATTTGTGAGATGCAGAACAACTGCAAAGATGCTGGAAGAGTGCCTGATGTCATCTGTCAACCATGGTGAAGGTAATGTGATGGTATGGGGTTGCTTTGGTGCTGGTAAAGTGGGAGATTTGTACAAGCTCAACTGGATTTAAATAAGGAAGGCCATTTTGCAACGCCATGCCATGCCCTGTGGACAACGCTTGATTCGAGTCAATTTCATCCTAAAACATGACAATGATCTCCAAATTATGCAAGAACTATTTAGGAAAGAAGCAGGCAGCTGGTATTCTATCTGTAATGGAGTGGCCAACACATAGGCCTGTCTCGATAACAAATTTTAGTTAGTTAGCTAAGCGATATGCGATATTATTGCGCCCCCCCCCCCCCCAATTTTTTTAAAAACCAATTTACAATAACACAGTGAGAATACAGTATATATTAATAGATAAAGTACACCCATTTAAACGCGATAAATATTTACTCTTAAATTCAAAAATACTTTTTAAGAAATCACAACTAAAAACAATAGACCATGCCTCCTAAGTAAAAGACAACAATATTAATACTGCACAGAAACACAGAATAAATAAAATGTGTTTTTCAAGAAAGTAAAATAAAATTTCACTTAATAACTTAAGCATTTAGGCAAATGAAAACTTTCCCCCTCATAGCTTCTGCAAAGGTGTTCCATACGGATGCACCGATACAGTTAAGTCACGGTTCAGTACGATTTTCGATACGGGGGACACAATTTTCGATCCGATTCAATACATTTCATGCTCTGAAAAAAAAATAACAATAATATATATATATATATATATATATATATATATATATATATTTTTTTTTTTTTTGCTAATGAGCAAAAATTTAATTGCTATCATATAAACATGCATTTTAGTGCATAGTATTTATGTGCTTACTTCTTACTGATCTGAAAAACATTTGTATAAAAGTGCTGAGAACAATCTTTACTGTTTGTAATGTGAGGCGGGGCACACTGTTGATTGCTACAGCTCTCTTAGCAGCTAGGTTTACTACATGAGCAAGACAATCTTTTTGTGATCCGTATCCATCTGTGTCACGTACTGAATTAACAATATTTGCAACATTATCTATAGTCACTGGTATGGATTGATTTGGCCGTCTTAACTTCCATTCAGTCATGACAGTTTAGAATTCATCGATGTAGTATATGGACTACATGTCCCATGGGCTCACGTAGCCAATGGCATGGGACGTAGCACATCTATTTGCTATTTCATGATATCTAGTGTGTGCGCGCATTAAAAAAGTTAGCAAATGCCGCTGAAGTCACGACTGCTCATTACTGCACAACGCCAGCATATGACAATCGACCCTTAATAAACAGCACAAGTTTGAAGCACAGCGCTCTTAATTTGCCACTCAATGTTCATCATTTCCATTCAGCTGTCCGTTGTCAAAGCGAGGTTGTTCGCAGAAGCCAAGTCGGTAACAATGTTTTGGTGGACTTCGTTTTAAATATCTGCCGAAAATTAGCCACCCCGCGTAAAATGTCACTCCTGAAGGGAGCGCCCACACGTCAACAACACCGGCACGCTGGAGATGGTCCGCAGTCAATCCGGAGCACTGACGCGGCCGGTATACGTTGAACAATAGGATATAATGAGAACGATTGGCTCCGGCGCTATTTTTTGCCGGTGTAGGTTCACTATCCTCTTCCCCTCACTATCCACTTGCTCTCGCTATATGATTGGCCGAAGAGTCGAAATGCTCTCCCGTGAAATGCCTGTTTAAAAATGTTCCCGTTGTTACTTTTTGCGTTCGTTTAAAAGTGCCCATTTAAAAAGGAAAAACGATGGATGATACTACACACAGAGCGTATTATTAACAAATGTTAAAGTTGTATAATCATATAGCAAGAATAAGGAACGTCACTGACAAGCGCAGGCCCCCGCGAGTGGATAGTGAGGGGAATAGGATAGTGCGCCTACACCGGACTTGGAACGAAGATGCATTTTATGCAGTTGGTAACAAGGAATTTGAACTTTTAACAGCACGTCTGCCGCACGCGCGCACGCACGTGCATGCGACGCGATAAATCGCAGCGCAAAAATTGCCGCCTTCATTTTTATTTATCGTGCGATAAATGGAATTATTGCTTATTGCGACAGGCTTACCAACACAGTCAACAGATCTCAAACCCATTGAGCTGTTGTGGGAGCAGCTTGACCGTATGGTACCGACTTGTGGGAGGAGCTTCTGGAAGCGTGGAGTGAAGTTTCTCCAGATTCCCTCAACAAATTAACAGCTAGGATGACATAGGTCTGCAAAGCTGTAATTGTTGCTAAGCGAGCATTTTTTGATGAAAGCAAAGTTTAAAGGAGAAAATGGTTATTACAAATAAAAATCCTTATTTCTAACCTTGTCAATGTCTTGACAATATTTTCTGTATATTTCAACTCATTTGCAAGATTAAAGTGTGACTTTTGAAGGAAAACATAAATTTACTGGGTGACCCCAAACTTTTGAAATGTAGTGTATATTCTTTTTCTTTGGACATAAAAAACCTCTCTTTTATTTCCAAAGTACAAAGCTTTTAAATTGTTCAAAATTCTATGTGTCTTACAGTTTTTGTTTATTTCGCATAATTCACACATCAAAAACGTTCACAAAATCAAGACACAAAAAAGTTTTGGGGAAAAACGTACACTTCTACGCACCACATACTATCTGGTGTGCACCAGATGGTTTACATTCAGATGGTTTGTAAGCTTGAGAACGATAAACCGATACGACCAGATATCCGGTTTTACAGTAAAGTTACCAATCGACAGTAATCAGCCATTAAATATTCAATGAACCGATAGAAGAGATAGTATTCGGCTATCGCGAGCACAAGAATCGGCTTCTAATGCCTCGTTCAATGCATTGCTTAATGGGATAATAATTTAGCTTTGACTTCACATGCTGCGCTTGTGTCATTCACACAGCGCACTTAGATCGAGACCGCACGCATGATATAATATGGACAAGCACAACTCATGGTCGTGGTGCCTCAACTTCCCATGCATTTCGGCAGAACCGTTACTAGTCGCCGTCATTACCCGATCGTCACGGGCGTGTCATAACAACGCGAGAGCTAACAAAACCACTGTAATGCACGCTCCGTAGCGTTTTCTTCACAGCCCAAAACAAAACTAGTAGTGGCAACATGCTAAAACAATGAACAGTTTGAGCACCAACGTCCAGCGATTGATTTTCAACGCACCCAGGAAAACAAAAGTCGGACATTGAAGTGCGGAAGTCAGCCAGATCTGTTCGCATGGGACAGAGCTAGTGTGAAGTGTGGAGCGGTACAGAGATCGTGAGTTTTTAACCCTGAAAAATAACCCAATACAATGGTGGAAAGGGCAGCACGACCCTCTGGAGATTTTTTTTTCTCCACGAAACGCAGTCTACTTATACATGAACGTGTGGATTAGTTGATCTTCCTCAAGAAAAAATCTGCCCTTCAAAAGAGATATGGACAGTGATGAGGAGTAAAAAATGTGGAAACACAGGCATAAGTGAAAGACTTTGCTGTGTATAAGGTTTTTGGAACCAATACTGACAACTGAGGTAAAGAGTCTGATTATGCAGTGCGACAACAAAGATTCCACCACACACCACCACACAAATTGACATGAAACTCATTAAAAGCAGTCATAATGAAATTCTACTCCCCTGGAAGAAAAAGACTGAATAAGAACCTAAACATACAAATAAATAACGTTGTGATACAAAGAGTACAACGACACAAAGTATTAGGTATATAGTTCTTGATCACCGCCTAACTTGGAAGCCACATGTAGAGAAATTGCGCAACAAACTCGCTAGGAGCATCTCAATTCTCTTTAGAGTTCAAAACATGCTAGATACGAGACTCTCCAAACCCTATACTGCGCACACGTTCTGCCGCACCTCAATTACTGCCTAGAGATCTGGGGACGTACTTATGCAACTCACCTAAGCCCACCCTTTATCCTTCAAAAAAAAGCCATCAGAATTATTCATGGAGCTCCGTTCAGAGCACATACCAATGAACTTTTTATCAAGTCCAAGCTATTAAAATTTCACGACCTGGTTAATTACAAAATAGCTCAAATGACGTATAAGGCCAACACAAACAGTCTCCCGACTAACCTGCAAGCATTGTTCCAACTAAGAGAATCCTCCTACAATCTGAGAGGAAGCAGAATGTTTTCCTATCAGACCATTAGGACTACAATGAAATCGTTCACGATTGTAAACACTGGGGCTCGCCTATGGAATACATGTGATGCAGCCCTAACGAATGTAAATTCATTAAGTTACTTCAAAAAAATGTATAAACAAAATATAATAAAACAGTACATTGACCAAACTCAACTGTAAAACGCACACACATCACAGATAAGATGTTCTCGCAGCAAAGGATGATTAACTCAACACTCAACTTGCCACCATAATGTCTGGAATTAAAACTGCCACCTGCACCCTAGATCCCATTCCCTCTGTTCTAATAAAAGACTGTTTCCCCGTAATCTCCTCACTTATCACTGACATCATTAACACCTCCCTCCGCTCTGGCTCTGTCCCCCAAAGTCTCAAAATGGCTGCCATCACTCCCATCTTAAAGAAATCTGGCCTAGACGCCGATATACCAAGCAATTACCACCCCATCTCCAATCTCCCTTTTCTGTCAAAAATCCTGGAAAGGGCCGTGGCCTCTCAACTCAAAACCCACCTCACCAATAATAACCTGTTTGAACTTTTTCAATCTGGCTACCGATCACAGCACAGCACCGAAACAGCCCTTCTCAAAATAACCAACGATATTCTTCTCTCCTTGGATTCCGGACAACTCACCATCCTCATCCTCCTGGACCTCACTGCTGCCTTCGATACAATCAACCACACCATCCTGCTCTCCAGATTAGAATCTTTACACATCACTGGTACCGCACGTTCCTGGTTTCGCTCCTACCTCACTGACCGACAACAATTCATCGCCATCAATCATTGCACAGCCCCTCCTGCTCCCCTACCACAAGGTGTCCCCCAAGGTTCAGTTCTAGGTCCCCTCCTCTTCATTCTCTACATCCTCCCCCTTGGTCAGATCATCCGCAAACATGGACTCCAATTTCACTGCTACGCTGACGACATCCAAATTTACATAACCACACAACAAATCTCGCACAGCACCCAATCCACACTTCAAAACTGCCTCAGTGAAATTAATTCCTGGATGCAAGAAAACTATCTTCAACTCAACAGTAACAAATCAGACATAATCATCTTCGACCCTGCAGCCCACATCATAGACAGTCAATTTTCCCTCACCCTCAACAACTGCACCCTGCCTTTCTCAACACATTCCCGCAACCTTGGTATCATTTTTGACAATAAACTCAGATTCGACCACCACGTCAACCATATCACCAGAACTGCCTTCTTCCACCTCAAGAACATAGCCCGTCTTCGCCCCTCCCTCACCTTCTCTACTGCTGAAACCCTCATCCATGCCTTCATAACCTCCAGACTTGACTACTGCAACAGCATTCTCTTCGGTTCTCCATCCAAACTCATCAATAAACTACAATATATCCAAAACTCTGCTGCACGCCTTCTCACCCGGACCCCCTATAGGAACCACATTACCCCAGTCCTCCACAAACTGCACTGGCTTCCTATTTCATACAGAATTCAGTTCAAAATCATCCTGAAAAAAACTGTTAAAAACTCACCTTTTTAAACTAGCTTTTAACTTATCTTTCTTGTTTTGTTCTGTCCACGTTGTTTGCGGTTTCTGTTCCTACTGTAAAGCGTCTTTGAGCATTGGTAAAAGCGCTCTACAAATAAAATGTATTATTATTATTATTATTAAATGTCAGGGTCAGAGAATAAGACATAACACTTGCTCTTAGGACATGCCCTTCAGCAAAATCACACTACTGAACTGCCATTGCAACGTGCGTGCTGAGTTTAACCTGAGACAAAATGGAACTTGTAGATTGGGCACTGAGTTCTATGGATAAAATATTTTCTACGATGAGACCGACATCCAACCAACGCCCATGTCCAGCCAGCACCTTCACGTCTGGTTATGTGGAGGATGCCTGGGGTAAATGGAGGCCGTTATGCCTAACGTCCCTCCAGATAGAGGACGCCGAGGACCTGTATATCTTCGGCTCTCTGATGGCTCTTGCCTTCCTGTTGCTTCTTGGTGCCCTCTGGGTTCGCCGATTCTCGATGAGGATGAAGAACCAACTCCACGAGATACTGGAGGTTGCTCGTCACAACGGCGACAAATTGGCACAGGTGACGAAGGAGCAAGCAACGCTAAGTGACGCCGCCGCACGACTGGTCACAAAAATCGACGCGGAGCTGCGTGATCATGAGAGACTCGCTCGAGCAAACCGGGCAAGGGATGATGATGACTAATCTCCTGAAGCGGATACTGCACACGCGAGCCTCCATAGCACCCCAGGCCTTCCCTCCCTTCACCTACTTGGACATCAACTGATACAATGAACTCAAATTGACAATATGCGAAATTTCCATGGCAATCAATGACTTTTGAACGAAATGCGTTAGACTATCACTGGACTGATACACAATATGCTGTTTGTGCGACCCGGGCTGATGGGGGACGAGTTTCCGATAAGCATTTGCTTTTCCCGTCTTCCTTGTCTGTCTTCGTCTTCGTCTTTCCTTCGGGTAAACAAAATTCCACACTCTGAAAATGTTCCACACTCTGAAACTGTTAATGATTTTTGATAATGATTTTGATGATTTGATGATGATGATGACAATGACAATAAATTCATTCAGAAAAGGTAAAAGTAATGATTATTGACCTGTCTGTCTAAAATGCCATATTTTTATTCCCCCAATGATACCAGTGGTAAAGCATAATTTATTATGTATTTATAATAACATTGCAGGTTTAATTCTTTTTTTCTAAAGCTGCTGCATATAATTAATATTTTTTTTGTTTGTAAGACATTTACGTTGAAAGTTTGCACTTAAATTACTTACCTCTTGTGTTCAAAACACCAGGAAATACAGTCATTGAATTACTGCACTTTATTGTTGTCTGTCACTGGAGTTTTATTATCAATCCCATCCAACAAAATGACAGTCATACAGTAAGCCTTCATTTTTTTTTTCATAAAAAAAAAAAAAAAAAAAAACATTACATTGGTATGAAATTTTGTTTAATTTTGCTATTAGAAATGTGGTCTTTTTTTGTATGTTTAAAATACTGTACGAACACACACAACAAATGTTTACTATCGTATCGTTTTCACTCTGTATCGAACCGTATCGTTCTTAAAGGGTATGACAACATGTGGGGAAATGCTAATATTCCATCATTTATCCATCAACGCATGCCTTTTGAATTCATATCATGCCACTTCGTGTAATTACACATATCGCAACACCAAGAAAATGATAGAAATTAGGTCGATTGTCAAGCTAAAAGGACCCGCCCCCAAGATGCCGGAAATCTAGCATATTGTGTGCGTGACGTCACTTTCGGGAAACAGCCGGCTCAGTGCTTAGTACTGAATGGCGGCGATGATGGCGGACAATTTTGTTTCTATTTGCAGCGACGAATCCGACGTAACGAACATTCTTCTACTGGTGACGAGGAGAGTTATGAACCTTTCTTTGGTGTTTTGGGTTATCAATTTGAGCCCAAACGAAAGCCAATGCAGCCTAATGAAAGGATCATTGAAGGGAGCAATCACACTGATGAAACACCGGCGGCAACAGAATCACCGAATGGTTTGTTTTGCATTTCTTTTTGTGAAGCTGATACACCGTGACCGCAAAATAAAGTAATGTATAGAATAATTATCATTTAATATGCTATCATCGGTTTCTCTCTGCCAACCGACACAAATATGAATGGGATTAGAGCAGGGGTCCCCAACCTTTTTTGCACCACGGACTGGTGTGATTTGGGTATTTTTTTCACGGACCGGTGTCCTGTCAAATTTTGCACCCTTATAAAATTTTGCTCCCAAAGCTTTTGTGGCGGTGAAAAAAGCCCTTTTATATTCAGTTGGACTCTCAATGTTATCCAATGGTGCTAAAAAACTATTTACATCACAAACATACAGTGCCTTGCAAAAGTATTCGGCCCCCTTGAACCTTGCAACCTTTCGCCACATTTCAGGCTTCAAACATAAAAATATAACATTTTAATTTTTTGTCAAGAATCAACAACAAGTGGGACACAATCGTGAAGTGGAACAAAATTTATTGGATAATTTAAACTTTTTTAACAAATAAATAACTGAAAAGTGGGGCGTGCAATGTTATTCGGCCCCCTTGCGTTAATACTTTGTAGCGCCACCTTTTGCTCCAATTACAGCTGCAAGTCGCTTGGGGTATGTTTCTATCAGTTTTGCACATCGAGAGACTGACATTCTTGCCCTTTCTTCCTTGCAAAACAGCTCGAGCTCAGTGATGTTGGATGGAGAGTGTTTGTGAACAGCAGTCTTCAGCTCTTTCCACAGATTCTTGATTGGATTCAGGTCTGGACTTTGCCTTGGCCATTCTAACACCTGGATACGTTTATTTTTGAACCATTCCATTGTAGATTTGGCTTTATGTTTTGGATCATTGTCCTGTTGGAAGATAAATCTCCGTCCCAGTCTCAGGTCTTGTGCAGATACCAACAGGTTTTCTTCCAGAATGTTCCTGTATTTGGCTGCATCCATCTTCCTGTCAATTTTAACCATCTTCCCTGTCCCTGCTGAAGAAAAGCAGGCCTAAACCATGATGCTGCCACCACCATGTTTGACAGTGGGGATGGTGTGTTCAGGGTGATGAGCTGTACTGCTTTTACGCCAAACATATCGTTTTGCATTGTGGCCAAAAAGTTCAATTTTGGTTTCACCTGACCAGAGCACCTTCTTCCACATGTTTGGTGTGTCTCCCAGGTGGCTTGTGGCAAACTTTAAACAAGACTTTTTATGGATATCTTTGAGAAATGGCTTTCTTCTTGCCACTCTTCCATAAAGGCCAGATTTGTGCAGTGTACGACTGATTGTTGTCCTATGGACAGACTCTCCCACCTCAGCTGTATATCTCTGCAATTCATCCAGAGTGATCATTGGCCTCTTGGCTGCATCTCTGATCAGTTTTCTCCTTGTTTGAGAAGAAAGTTTGGAAGGGCGGCCGGGTCTTGGTAGATTTGCAGTGGTCTGATGCTCCTTCCATTTCAATATGATGGCTTGAACAGTGCTCCTTGAGATGTTTAAAGCTTGGGAAATCTTTTTGTATCCAAATCCGGCTTTAAACTTCTCCACAACAGTATCCCGGAGTATCTCGGACCTGCCTGGTTTGTTCCTTGGTTTTCATAATGCTCTCTGCACTTTAAACAGAACCCTGAGACTATCACAGAGCAGGTGCATTTATACGGAGACTTGATTACACACAGGTGGATTCTATTTATCATCATCGGTCATTTAGGACAACATTGGATCATTCAGAGATCCTCACTGAACTTCTGGAGTGAGTTTGCTGCACTGAAAGTAAAGGGGCCGAATAATATTGCACGCCCCACTTTTCAGTTTTTTATTTGTTAAAAAAGTTTAAACTATCCAATAAATGTTGTTCCACTTCACGATTGTGTCCCACTTGTTGTGAACAGCAGTCTTCAGCTCTTTCCACAGTTTTGAACCATTTTTGTGATGTTTTCGTCAAACAAACCCCAACGCTACTCTCTCGTCGTTAAAAAACAATGGCACCTGTCTCCGCCTCGACTGTCAATCACTTGTCGTGACGTCCCCGCCCCATTCGGCTGTTTCCGGAACACTTTCGGGAATGTTCGTCATTTTCGATCTATTTTCGATAATTGCTCATTAATGTGATTGATTTTTTTGTTAACTTTATCAATATTTGTTATCTTGACACATAATGGTTCTATTGATGTCTCACACCCCCTTTGCCGCTACATACCCTTTAAGTGATAGGTCACTATTCTTGTTACGTCGCAGTGCGTGACGTCACTGGTCCGGTTGCCGAAATTCCAGCGTGTCACTCGTTAGCTTTCCCAACAAGTCGTCAGTTCTACCCTTCCTATTTGAACCAGATCTGAAAAGTGAAGAGCAGGACAGCACTGTCGGTCGTTCACAAGACGAGCTTCAGGGAAAAATGCATGCAGCAAATACCTGATAAGACAAAAGTTGGGCAAAACTGGTGATGCGAGTGCTGTTTGTTGGGAACTCCGGTTGGGAGCGAGAGTGTATGCTGTCCGGTTTTATTAGCAGATATTCAAGGTAAGCGTATTGCGTTTTCAAACTTATCCCAATATAATTATGTAGATTGTTAGCATCCAGAGCTGTCGTGTGCTTACAGTACAGGCCAAAGAGCACACCTTGTGTAATCCATGTCTTGTAGATTGTAACGCGTGGTAGCTGGGATACATGTATAAAAGTACCAAAAAGGGGAGAAGCTTCCACTTATGCACATTTATTCACAAAAAATAATATTTCCACCTTGACCACTCTTCACTCGGGAGCTCAGCAGTACGCAAACACGCGTTCCCTGACGAACTCGAAACATTGTTGTAAGGTCCACGTCTCTATGGGGTTATATTGCTGTCGTCACTGTAGCGTGCCATAGTGCTTTAATTATTTAGTATGATTTGGGGAAACCTCCCACGAAGAATTGTCAACAAATAAGATAGCAATAGTAATTCAAATCCGCGTTTTTTATTCACTCGAAGATCCAGGAATTAGACCGATACCTTGGCAATGTCGCAGCCGCGATTAGGCCGTCGATTCCACAAAATAGACTGATCCGAAAAGCCGCTGTGGGACGGACGAATCAAAAAAATGGACAGATCCGAAACCAATATTGCAGACGCGGTGGGACCGTCGGAACCAGAAAATAGACGGATCGCTTACTTGACTGAGGATCCAGGAAAAATGTTCGGGCGCCAGTTGTAACGCGTGGTGGGTAGGATACGTGCATACAGGGACCAAAAAGGGGGAGAAGCTTCCACTTATGCACATTTATTCACTAAAAATAATAATTCCACCTTGACCACTCACTTCACTCCCCTTGTTTCCATTTGACTGGAAATTGCATCCAAAAGCAGCACATCGTGGCATTTTACTTCGCGAGTTTAGGCAGCAATAAGCAATTGTTGAACACGAAAGATACCAATGACGTCATCACTGCGAGCCTGCAAACCATGGCGCCAACTAACGGTCAAAATATGGACTAAATATTATAAAATATTGCCACTGATTTAACATTTTATGTGTTTCTAACAACATATTTTAGTACAAGAGAACAATTGTGGTTTATTAGAGCCTACATGTATTTAAGTTAGAGGATCACTTTAACTGAACTAAATTGGTAGTGATAAAGTACACTATTAGTCATTTGAACCATCACACTAGTTGTTTCACACAGGATTGAAAAACATTTTATATCAAGTACATTCCACTGAAAAACAACCTGATACAGTAAAGAAAAGAAAAGCACCACATCTCTTTCCAGGAATCATAACTTTATTCAGATTTAAGTTCTATTTTACTTTGGTCACCATATGTATCGATGAAGAATGTCAGAGGAATTTGTCAGTCGAAATCGACGTGGCTGTCTTGAAACGTTTCCATTCTTAAAATGACACCCTATCTGCCAGTCTGTCAAATGAGAGAGAGAGTGAAAGAGAGAGAAAAAAGACAGGCTCAGGGAATGATTTTTGAAATTAGAAACAAAAAAAACCTCAAATAAAACTACCAGAGATTTTAGTCATGTATGTGCTGCAAAAAGGAGGCATTTGGGTCAGCCTGATAACAAAGGTTTTTCTCTTATTCAAACAGCACAGGCGTTGCATTTACATGACAAAGTGTACATGCTGCACAAAATGTTGAAAATGAAAAAACAGGTAATTCAATATATAATAAAAAAGAAAAAAAAGTTAACTGCTTCTCACGTACAGGCTTATTATTTATCAACAGTGTTGTTAATCTTACTGAAAAAAAGTAATTGATTATAGTTACAAATTACTTCTCCCAAAAAGTAATTGCGTTAGTAACTCAATTACCTAAATGTAAGAGAAATTAGTTACTTGGCAAAGTAATTGGTGATTACTTTTTTTTTCCTCAAAAAAAAAAAAAATAAAAAATAAAAAATAAAAAATAACAGGCCGTTTTTTGTGAAGATTTTAGGTACGATTGGCCCGAGCCCAATTCTTTACCCTAATTTACCCTTTACCCTGAATCAACTGTTAAAAGTTGTTAAAATTGCTCCCAATATTGCATTAGTTCCCTTCTCTCTACTTTCGGCATATGAAAGTTTTAAAACTGTTTCATCATTTAAAGATAGATTCAAGTCAAGATTTTGCCGATTTAGAAGTATTTTAGATAAAAAGTTACTTAGGTTCGCTAGGAAGGTTCTCTACAACAGAGCCGTCCTAAAAAGTCTACTGCTTTAAGATGGCGGCTGTTTACTAACGCATCTAGTGCCGTGTCCGTCATTTTGCATCTAGTTATATTTATATACAGTATATGTGATATCTACCATGTCTACCATATCTACCATAACATGCGTGCGTAGTTTGTAGGCTATCGGCTACAACATGTATTATTAGAGCTACCTAGCATCGCGTTTGCTCGGCGTCACAACTTTCTTGCCTCCTCCCCACTCCTGCTCTGTCGTCTCGGTGAGTCCGTCTCCCTCAGACTTTTCGACCAATACAATAACGCATGGTAACGCATGCCTTTCCGTGCTCAGTAACGGCAACGGCGTTGCCAAGATGAGAAAAGTAATTAATTAGATTACCCACTACTGAAAAAAATAACGCCGTTAGTAACGCCGTTATATTGTAACGCCGTTATTTACAACACTGTTTATCAATCAAGCCCCCTTATTACATTCCACATTTGGCTAAGTGGTTTTAATGTTCAATTTGGAACTGATATCAGTACATATTGAATAGGGTTGGCATCGTTTGAAATTGAACGGTTCCGGTTCTGATTCCACGTTTTGATTCCTGTTCCAAACGATTCAGGATTCCGATTCTTTTAAGAGGCGGGGTACAAAAAAAGGAAAAAAAAAGAGGCAGGGTCAAAAAACTTGCATAGTTTATATTAAAGTTCTTCTACTTCACGAAGATTTTTTAAATTATAAGAACTTCTCACAGGGCTATTTTTGTACGTATATAAATATCAGTCTGTGAACTTCAATTTGATGAGGTTTCTTTCCACAAGAGTGCACTTTCACAAAGATGTTTACTTTTCAAAAGCTCACGGAGAAAACATTTACACATATTCTTTTGCCATACATGCACCTTAGCTGGGGGCTACGACCAAGCATTAGTATAAATTTGTCTATTGATTATAATTTGATGTAGATGAGGCAAAATAATAACGTTTCCTTATTTGTGAAACCGATTCTGTTGTGTTCACAGACACGTTTATGTTGTAACAGTACCAGTTAGGCCAGTGAATGGCGCTGTCGGAGTGTGTACGTATAATGCGCAGAAGAAGAGATGAGCGCATCTATGGAAGACCAGGAGTGCAAAAATTCATTAAATACACAATTAAATAAATAATTAAAAGTGTCATTAAAATGCTTTTACTTCAATATGTATTCATTTATTTCAATATTTATATTATAGTATTATATTTATATTTTTTCAATTTATATTTATCTATTTCAATTTATATTTATTTCTCATTATTATTTAAATTATTTCATGCGGCCACACGGGGAACAAGAGTGCAAGAATGAAATAAATAAAAAGTGAAATAATTAAATGTTGAAATAAATAAATAAATGATGAAATAAATAAAAATTAAAATTAATAAAAAAAAATTGAAATAAATAAATAAAAATGGAAATAAATGAATAAAAATTGATATAATTAAATAAAATTGAAATACATTTTGAAATAAATAAATATAAAATGAAATAAATAAATAAAAATTGAAATAAATAAATAAAAGTTGAAATAAAAGAATAACAATTGAAATAAATAAATAAAAATCCAAATAAATTTTGAAATATATAAATATAAATTGAAATAAATAAATAAAAATTGAAATAAATAAATATGAATCGAAATAAATATAAATTAAAATAAATATAAATCGAAATAAAATAAAAATTGAAATAAATAAATAAAAATTGAATATTGAAATAAATAAATATTGAAATAAAAGCATTTCAATGACACTTTTAATTATTTATTTAATTCTGTATTTATTTATTGAATTTTTGCACTCCTGGTCCTCCATACGCATCTGGCTAGGATGCTATGTGATGTGATGCTATGTGCTTACTGCTACCAGTTCATTAAAAAAGTAATCAAATGCTTCATATAGCCGCTTCTTTCTAAACAAGCAACACAACAGACTCTAAAACAAAAGATGTGCTTAATACTGTTCATTTTAATGGTGGTAACATATACAGTGGGGGAGAACAAGTATTTGATACACTGCCAAAACCCATTGGCAGTGTATCAAATACTTGTTCTCACCACTGTATCTGTACATATCTTACCCAAAATAAAACAAAAGACACATAATTGCCACTAAAAGAAAGAAAACTTACCGAAATATGTGTGGAGCACAAATAGCAATTTGCATTGCATTGTGAATAGACCCTACTCACCTACGTCACAAAATGGGCGTGTCGCTGTTTCCGGCCGCCATATTGTACCTATTTTTTAGACCTATTCTCATTGTTTTCAATTAGTCGAGCAAGTTATAGAGCAATTCATGGAAGCCCCGGTGTTATCTGACGCTGTAAACTCATTGGATGCGTTGCATAAACGGCGTTACGTGGAAAAGCTTCAGTTTATCCATTCGCCAGATCCGTATTTGATGCCTAAATCGATGTTTTTTGACCCGCTGCCTTCGCCGTCTCTGCCTGACCCTGATATTTACAACTATCTTGTCCACACAAAATCAGCCTATTCTCACGAAAGTTTGAAAAACTTTAAGAGCTTGGAGGCTTATAAATGCTACCGTTGCTGGTTGGGTGAAACAGGTCCTCGTACACGAAAATTCGGCAGGAATCTTGTGCTCGGAAGGTGAGTTACGAAATTTTCAATTCAAAATCTTTTGTTCTTGCTAACATCCACTGTCAAGTCTAATGTATTTCATGTCATTTGTCAATGGAGCTAGGGCTTTTAATGTTTATATGGTTTAGCGATAGCACTCTCACTACATACATTTATATTACGTAATAAATATGAAGTGCGATAGAGCTACTCCAGATTGTCCCTAGTTGAATTTATTTTTTGGCTTTTGACCTCAATAGTGAAATTGTAAATTAATTGTATGACAACTGTCTGATTATCCCCTTATAATTATATATTTTCAGGTAGTTTATTCACAACGTCTGAGTGTATGTTGTCGGCGATTAGCCTAGCAATGATCTTAATTGTGGTTGTCAGCCCAAAACCCTCTAAATATATATTAAATGCATCTTACCAGATATAAAATGACTACTACATAATCTGTGGTAGTCGTTTGGAGCCCAGTTTTCTCGTCGAATTGCAGCAGTCAATCTCGGTCTCCTCTTCGGGTCTCTCGGAATACGGTAAAACTTCCAAGTCTCTCTGTCTATCTTCTCTGTTTTTGCAACCGACCGCCACACACGACTTCACCGTTTTTATTATTAATGTTAACGAGCAGAAAAACACGCCATAATAGGAGGAATTTACGAAGCGCTAATGCATTAACATGACGAGTATACGGACAACGTGGCGCGGGGGCGTGGCTGTGACGTCACGTGAGTAGGGTCTATACAGCATAAACGTCTCACAACTACTAATTCTCCCACGTTTAGAAGACATAACATGAGAATGGAACGGCGCTGCCCCCAAGCGGCCGGTGGCATTCTCTTCACTCTTAATGTCCATAAACGGCCTCATTGTAATGTTTGAGGCAATATGCCAGCGGGAGCGTTAATTGCGTCAAATATTTTAACGAGATTAATTAAAAAAATTAATTAACGCCCGTTAACACGATAATTTTGACAGCCCTAATTTTAACGTGAGTAATTAAAAAAATTAATTACCGCCCGTTAACGCGATAAATTTGACAGTCCTAGTAGTGCCTTATGTTGGTTCAACATGTGTGCTTTATGTTATAAGAACACAATTGCTTAATACTGGAGGAAAGCAATTTAATCAGGTGCAAATTATTTATTTCTTTAATGTCGGTTCAAGATGTATTTTGGGGTGAACATGAGTGCCTTATGTTGGCTCAACAAGAGTGCGTTATGTTCGCGCAACATAAGTGCCTAATGTTGCCGAGACATGTGTGCCTTATGTTAAAAGGATACAATTGCTTAATGCTGAAGCAATATTATCAGGTGCAAATTCTTTCCATAATTTTTTAATGTCAGTTCAACACCCCATTTTTTTTGAGTGCAGTGTGGGCTATCTGTGAGTGAGTGAGTGAGTGAGTGAGTGAGTGAGTGAGTGAGTGAGTGAGTGAGTGAGTGAGTTCTATGTGACTAACAACACTGAAGAGCTTCTTTATATTATTGCACGTACGTGTCTGAACTTGTGTGAGATATTGCTTGAAATGTGAATGACTGCTCAAAGGTAGAATGGTACTGCGAAATATAACACTACATATTGTTTTTAAAAAAAAATGTGCAAAGCAAGCCTATACACTTTTCCATGTTGATAAGAGTATTAAAATAATTCAAGAGACATTTATAATAGACAAAAAGTTGTGATCAATGTGCGATTAATCGCGAGTTAACTATGACATTTGTACGATTAATCGCGATCAAATGTTTTAATCGCTTGACAGCACTAGTATTTACATATTATTGTATTCATTCTGAAGTATGTGGGATTAACTCCAGAAATCGTTATTTATATGACAAATGTGACATGCTTTTATTTTAAAATGTTCACGGGAAGTACGTTCGCTAAACAGCTAACAACATTACACGCCGTAAAAAGCACTTTTCGTCATTGCTTGTGGTGTCGCTAATAGATTTTTTTCCATTTTTTCGTTTGCGACATTTTTGAAATGCGACATTGACAAAAAAAAAATTAAGCCATAGTTATGAGGTAGATATCCGTAACTTATTTACAGACACCATTTTTTATGGAGGTAGATTTGTGTCCTTATTATTCGATCAAGAAAAAAAAGTTGCTTCAATCAAATAAAAAGTTGCTTCAATCAAAATATATATTTTCAATCGAAGAAACAGTCACTTCAGTCAAAAAAAATGTGTTTGAATGCAAAAATAAATATGAAACTAAAAAAAAATATATTTGAAAATATATTTGAAAACTATTTTTCACCGGTGTACCCGTGACAGTACATTGCCCTGTCGCGGCACACTGGTCGGACCCCGATATCACCCCTCAGGCGCGGAGGCCGGCAGTCGAGTGGACGGCCCGCAAATGACACGACACTCAAAGCTGAAGCGACGGGGCTCCCGGCGTGGACGCCAGCGACTCGCCAGTAGTCCACTCGCTTACTGGGCAGGCTAGTGCACCGGACTCCGGTGAGATGCCGATGTCACCCCCCCGTACTGGTGCCCTATATTCGGCTTGGACTCCAGCAGACTCCGATGGCTGGATGGAGCCCTGCTGGCTAGTGTCGTATCGGTCGCGAACGATTCGTTCTTTTTGAACGAATTGTTTGGGTGAACGAGACCGAACTAATCACCATCTGCACTGATTCGTTCTATGAAGTTGGTGCTTGTTCGCTGCGTGGGAGGGCCTTGAGCAAGCGGCAGCGTCTTCTGACATCACACACGACCAATCAGACGCCAGCCTCATCGCGGGCAGGGGAGGGAGCGGAAACAGAATCAGGGCGTCTGTCACTCACTTCCACGTGTGGCCAATAAGCAGCTAGCGTGCAGGCAGGAGGGGCAAGACTGAGTTTTGTCACTTCCCGTTCAGTGATTCGGTCCTCCGGTTCCTGACCTAGCTTGCTGCTAACTTGACTTTTCAGTAATGACTATGTGGTGAACGAATTAAAAAATGAAAGGAAAGGACTTTGTCACATATTTGTTAACGTGGAGCCTATCAAATGCTGCTCAAACAGACAAAAACACCACACAAATCTAGCGAGCATGGTTTAGTGTATTACTTTTCTTTACAGACTCGGGACTATCTATGACGACATACTATCAAAATTACAGTAATTTAAAACACGGGTAGCAACGAGGCAAGCAAAAGCTGAGCTGCGGTCGCGTGACGGCAGAGAACTGTCACTATACAGGACTGTCTCAGGAAATTAGAATATTGTGATAAAGTTCTTTACTCTCTGTAATGCAATTAAAAAAACAAAAATGTCATACATTCTGGATTCATTACACATCAACTGAACTATTTCAAGCCTTTTATTATTTGAATATTGCTAATTTTGGCTTACAGCTTAAGAAACCTCAAAAATCCTATATCAAAAAATTAGAATACTTCCTCAGACCAAGTAAAAAAATAATTGAATAACAGCAAAACTAAATCAAACATTTGAAAATGTCCATTGATGCACTCAGTACTTGGTTGGGAATCCTTTTGCACGGATTACTGCATCAATCCGGCGTGGCATGGAGGCAATCAGCCTGTGGCATTGCTGAGGTGTTATTGATGCCCAGGATGCTTCGATAGCGGCCTTCAGCTCATTTGCATTTGTAGGTCTGGTGTCTTTCATCTTCTTCTTAACTATACCCCACAAATTCTCGATGGGGTTCAGGTCAGGGGAATTAGCAGGCCAATCAAGGACAGTGATGCCATGGTCAGTGCACCAGTTACCGGTGGTTTTGGCACTGTGGGCAGGTGCCAGATCATGCTGGAAAATGAAATCCTCATCTCCATAGAGCTTTTCAGCAAATGGAAGCATGTAGTGCTCTAAAATCTCTTGGTACACAGTTGCATTTACTCTGGACTTGATGAAACACAGTGGACCAACACCAGCAGCTGACATGGCTCCCCAAACCATTGCTGACTGTGGGAACTTCACACTGGATTTCAAGCAACTTGGATTTTGCTCCTCTCCAGCCTTTCTCCAGACTCTGGCGCCTTGACTTCCAAATGAAATGCAAAACTTGCTTTCGTCTGAAAAGAGGACTTTGGACCACTCTGCAACTGTCCAGTGCTTCTTCTCCATAGCCCAAGTCAGACGCTTCTTCCGTTGTCTTGAGTTCAGAAGTGGCTTGACCATGGGAATACGGCTATTGTAGCCCATTTCCCGGACACGTCTGTGAACTGTGGCTTTTGATACCTGGACTCCAGCTTCAGCCCACTGTCTTTGAAGCTCCCCCAAATTCTGGAAGCGGCTCTTCTTCACAATTTTGTTAAGGCTGCGGTCATCTCTCTTGGTTGTGCAGCGTTTCCGGCCACATTTTTCCCTTCCAACAGACTTTTTGTGGATATGCTTTGAAACTGCACTCTGTGAACAGCCTGCTCTTTGAGAAATTTCTTTTTGTGTCTTACCCTCCTGATGGAGGGTATCAATGATGGTCCTCTGGACAGCAGTCTTCCCCATACTTGTGATTTAGTTTACTGAACCAAGCTGAGTGTTTTTAAGGCTCAGGAAACCCTCGCAGGTGTTTCGAGTTAATTAGATGATTCAGGTGATTAGTTGAATAGCCTACTTGTATACTTTTTCATGATATTCTAATATTTTGAGATAGGATTTTTGAGTTTTCTTAAGCTGTAAGCCAAATTCAGCAATATTCAAATAATAAAAGGCTTGAAATAGTTCAGTTGATGTGTAATGAATCCAGAATGTATGACATTTTTGTTTTTTTAATTGCATTACAGAAAGTAAAGAACTTTATCACAATATTCTAATTATCTGAGACAGTCCTGTATGGAGGCTTCATGGCAGCGATATTTACCTCATATGTGCACAGAAAAAAAGAATATTTAGTATGATCACCATAATACTGATTTGCAATGAAACTATATACATGTCAATTTTTTCCGAGTGTTTTTGTTTTTTTTTCGTGTCAGAGCGTGTCGGGTGTAGGTTGGTTTGACAAATTATGTCAATCCGTCCATCATGTGCTACTCAAGCGCCCAAAAACAACGCACACGGACACGGGAGATGTCGCAATATGTCTATCTTTTTCTTAATAGACTAATGAGAGTAGATAGGCGACATCGTAAAGAGCAAACAATTATTTCTCGTCAGCATTTGACGATCTGAGATGCGGGGACGACAGGGGAGCAGACCGGATTATTTCATTTATTAATACCAGTGCAAAAATTCAATACGATCTCCATAATACTGATTTGCAATGAAATTGTATATACATGTCAATTTTTTCCCGAGTGTTTTATTTTTTTTTTCGTGTCAGCGCGGGTCGGGTGTTGGTTGGTTTGACAAATTATGTCAATCCGTCCATCATGTGCTGCTCAAGCGCCCAAACACAACGCACGCGGACACGGGAGATGTCGCAATATGTCTACATTCTTCTCAACAGACTAATGAGAGTAGAAAGGCGACATTGTAAAGAGCAAACAATTATTTCTCGTCAGCATTTGACGATCTGAGATGCGGGGACGACAGGGGAGCTGACCGGATTATTTTATTAATACCAGTGAAAAAATTCAATACGATCATCTTAATACTGATGTGCAATTAAACTGTCAAATATCAAAATGTAGTATTGTTTTTATTTCAGAGCAGCACATTTGACAACTAGCTATTTACACTTATAGTTTTAACAATAGTGACCAAAAATAATAGTGATGAGCATAAAAACAAAAATACAACAGAGCGAGAGGTAAATATGATGTGTTGGTCGTTCCATATTTAGAAATTAAACTTTCGATTTATTTTTATTTTCGTGACAGCAAGCATGCTGCGTTGGTTGGTAGGAGCAGCATTGTATATGTGATCAAGAACATGCTAAAGACAGTCCGTGCGCCCCCGACCCCAAAACCCCCACTCCACCCACGAAAGGAAAATGTTTCATCGTGTCCTAAATCGAAATGCAATCGCGAACGATTCGTCGAACGATTTGTTTGAACGAATCTTTCTACTGAACGAACCGGAATGGATTCGTTTACTCAAGTGAACGACAGATCCCGTCACTACTGGTGGCCATTATGCTTGCTTCATACTTTTATGCCATTGGCGTAGTCACCTGCCACTCAAACACACCAGAACTAGCGTTGAAGTTGAATCTTTGTGTCAAAATGATTCAATTTAAAAAAGTGCCTTCAAAACTTTTTCCACTTTAAAAAAAAAAAAAAGAGCGTTCAAAACTTTTTCCACTTTACAAAAAAAAGTTTATAACTTTTTGCTTTCCAAAAAAAGTGACACTTCAATAAAAAACATATATATTTCAAATTAAAAATTATATTTTCAAAAAATATATATTTTTGCAAATGTTTTTTTTCTTTGATTAAAAATAGTTTTTAGATTAAAGCAACTTTTATTGCAATTGAATGATTTAGACACAAATGTCCTACCCCTAATATGGCTCAAACACAAAAAGGATTGCTTAAATCACAGAAAAAAGTTTGAATGAAAAATAAAGTGTTCAAATGCGAATTTCTGAGTCTCAAATATTTTTTCACATTCAAACCTTTTTTTCTATGATTGAATTTTAAAAAATTTTTGATTGAAGTGATTTTTCTTTTGGAAAAAAAAAAAAATATATATATTTTGTTTGAAGCAACTTATTTTTTGATTGAATAATGAAGACACAAATGTCCTAGCCAAAATGTGGTCCAAATGCAAAATTACATGACTTCAATCAAAATGTTTCAATCAAAAAAAAAAAAAAAAAAACCCGACTTAAACAACAACAAAAAAAAATTCAAAGAAAAATAGTTTTCAAATATATTTTTTTGAGTTTCATATTTATTTTTGCATTCAAACACATTTTTTTTGATTGAAGTGACTGTTTCTTCGATTGAAACTATATATTTTGATTGAGGCAACTTTTTATTTGATTGAAGCAACGTTTTTTTTGATTGAATTCGATAGCTGCAGCCCTAATATTTTAGTAATCGAGTAATCGACTGGAAATTCTATCGATTAATCGAGTAATCGGATAAAACAAATATATTTTTAGGTGAAGAGCAATTAAAAATATACATGAGAAAACAAGACATTTCATCTAATCTTGAACCATTTTCAGTCAATCAATGTCTTAATTTTCGATGTAGATTGTTGAAAACATCCGACAATTGCATCTCAGATGTACCTAGAATTAAAAAAAAACTAATTCACTGCTTTCACTCAAAAAACCTTTATATCTTATTAAAAAAATATATACCTAAAAATGTCGTTACGCTTGATAACACACATCACTTGAAGTTTTCCAACGTGTTTCAATTGAATTTCTATTGTGTCAAGCCATTTTTAAGTTCTAGTTAAGTTTTAAGTTAGTCTAAACTGTAAGTCCTGATAGGATTTTGAGTTTTTGCAGTGTTCAAAATAAATGTATGATACAGGCTGTATTGGAGCACATTAGGGACCAGTGCTACTTGGGGTTTTATCCAGCAATGACTACTGAGCTAAAATTGATAGTTAGCATTATTGAGTTTTTATTTTACACCCTCATCACTCCATAACGCTATGTTATGTTAAAGCCTGTATGTAAAACACATTAGCCACGCATCGACAATGGTCATAAGTAACGTTAATCTTTATTTAATAGCGCTTAGCGCTCTTTATTAGCGCTTAGCGCTCTACTGCTTTAAGATGGCGGCTGTTTACTAACGCTGCCCAGATGCGGCCAAGTCTGTCATTTAGCATCTAGTTCAACATGATGACTATGAGACGCTACCTACCAAGGTAGCATCGTGCGGGCTAGTATTTAGAAACGTCGGCATCGTTTGTAGCGGCTGTTGGTTGCAGTAAATTTTTTTTTTTTTTTTGCTTCTTCCTCTACGCACGTGACATCAGCGCGTTGTCCCGCATTAAAAGTAGTAGTCCGAGCAAAACGTGATGCTTAGAGCTGTCAAAATAAACGATTACTCGAGGTGAATAAAATTACTCGGATCAGTTTTTAAACTCGAGTTACTCGAGTTGCTCGAGTATTCGTTTCAGCTCTAGATTGAACAATAAAGACACATCTACCTCCATAATTTTTTTCATTGTGACGTAATTTGTGTAAAAATGACAGATATTTTGATGAAGAAATACAGTGCCTTGCAAAAGTATTCGGCCCCCTTGAATCTTGCAACGTTTCGCCACATTTCAGGCTTCAAACATAAAGATATGAAATTTTATTCTTTTGTCAAGAATCAACAACAAGTTGGACACAATCGTGAAGTGGAACAACATTTATTGGATAATTTAAATTTTTTTAAGAAATAAAAAACTGAAAAGTGGGGCGTGCAATATTATTCGGCCCCTTTACTTTCAGTGCAGCAAACTCACTCAAGAAGTTCAGTGAGGATCTCTGAATGATCCAATGTTGTCCTAAATGACCGATGATGATAAATGGAATCCACCTGTGTGTAATCAAGTCTCCGTATAAATGCACCTGCTCTGTGATAGTCTCAGGGTTCTGTTTAAAGTGCAGAGAGCATTATGAAAACCAAGGAACACACCAGGCAGGTCCGAGATACTGTTGTGGAGACGTTTAAAGCCGGATTTGGATACAAAAAGATTTCCCAAGCTTTAAACATCTCAAGGAGCACTGTGCAAGCCATCATATTGAAATGGAAGGAGCATCAGACCACTGCAAATCTACCAAGACCCGGCCGTCCTTCCAAACTTTCTTCTCAAACAAGGAGAAAACTGATCAGAGATGCAGCCAAGAGGCCCATGATCACTCTGGGTGAACTGCAGAGATCTACAGCTGAGGTGGGAGAGTCTGTCCATAGGACAACAATCAGTCGTACACTGCACAAATCTGGCCTTTATGGAAGAGTGGCAAGAAGAAAGCCATTTCTCAAAGATATCCATAAAAAGTCTCGTTTAAAGTTTGCCAAAAGCCACCTGGGAGACACACCAAACATGTGGAAGAAGGTGCTCTGGTCAGATGAAACCAAAATTGAACTTTTTGGCCACAATGCAAAACGATATGTTTGGCGTAAAAGCAACACAGCTCATCACCCTGAACACACCATCCCCACTGTCAAACATGGTGGTGCCAGCATCATGGTTTGGGCCTGCTTTTCTTCAGCAGGGACAGGGAAGATGGTTAAAATTGACGGGAAGATGGATGCAGCCAAATACAGGAACATTCTGGAAGAAAACCTGTTGGTATCTGCACATGACTTGAGACTGGGACGGAGATTATCTTCCAACAGGACAATGATCCAAAACATAAAGCCAAATCTACAATGGAATGGTTCAAAAATAAACGTATCCAGGTGTTAGGATGGCCAAGTCAAATTCCAGACCTGAATCCAATGGAGAATCTGTGGAAAGAGCTGAAGACTGCTGTTCACAAACACTCTCCATCCAACCTCACTGAGCTGGAGCTGTTTTGCAAGGAAGAATGGGCAAGAATGTCAGTCTCTCGATGTGCAAAACTGATAGAAACATACCCCAAGCGACTTGCAGCTGTAATTGGAGCAAAAGGTGGCGCTACAAGCGACTTGCAGCTGTAATTGGAGCAAAAGGTGGCGCTACAAAGTATTAACGCAAGGGGGCCGAATAATATTGCACGCCCCACTTTTCAGTTTTTTATTTGTTAAAAAAGTTTAAATTATCCAATAAATTTTGTTCCACTTCACGATTGTGTCCCACTTGTTGTTAATTCTTCACAAAAAATTAAAATTTTATATCTTCATGTTTGAAGCCTGAAATGTGGCGAAAGGTTCCAAGGTTCAAGGGGCCCAATACTTTTGCAAGGCACTGTATAATGACTTACCTTCTTTTTATGGCTGGGTTGAAACAAAAGCGGTTGCGCGACGTCTTCAAACCGGGGTTTCCAGGGTAAATAAAATGGGCAAATTAAATATAGTTTGGGGGCTTAATGCGCCATGAATCTGCTATGGCAGCATATAGACATATTGTTCTATCAAACACAACAGTTCTTTTGGCTTGAAATACAGCAGTTTATTTTATAGAGGGGTGCAAGAGCAGAAACCGCTTTTTCAGTCTTGTCTGGGTTTTCCTCCATATATTTCCATAAGGGCGCTTATTTTTTTCACATTATAACGGAATTTTTTTAGCTTGCTTGAACAAATGGATGCAAAGCTTAACACAGTGACGATTGGAGAATAACCATCCCTCAGTTTGGCGGAGGAGTTACCTGATGCCGTACTTCCTGAATACCGCTCTGTGGGCGTACGCTTCTTCGCGCTGTGTGTAAAAGGTGCCCAGCTCATTCTCCGATTTAGCCAAGTTTATAGCCTTGTTGGACATTTCGATTGCCTTGTCGTGATTACTCCTAAAAAAGGAAGTTATGCTTAGTTAATACATGTCAACATAACGTGGGTCATAAGACAATTTGTATTTTATGTGCACTAGGATCAGACAATCAACCCGTTCGGGCAGTTTATGGATGAACATGCCTGTTATGTTATTTGTATGCTGTTAACATTTGAAAATGAATGTGCACTAGTGGCTGTGTCTACCCCCCCACAATAGATCTGCTCTAAAAATCAACTTTTTACTAGGGCTCTCAAACGATTAATTTTTTTAATCGAGTTAATTACAGCTTAAAAATTAATTAATCGTAATTAATCGCAATTTAAACAGTCTATAAAATATGCCGTATTTTTCTGTAAATTATATATATATATTCTGTAAAATAAATTGTTGGAATGGAAAGATAAGACACAAGATGGATATATACATTCAACACACGGTAGGTACATAAGGACTGTAGTGGGCATTTCACTCTACTGTCATTTAAATCTGTCTATGCTGTCCTCACTCCGAAGCGTCTACTTTTTCCAAAGCTAGACAGCTAGTGAACGACGCCTTAATAATTCTTCTTCCTTTTTCATCTGATTTATTAATAAAATGGCCTCAAATCATTGTCCTCTTTAGACTGTCGTAAAACTACAAAATAAAAGTACACAAGCATTGCATTAGCAACAACGTTAGCTTAGCACGCTATACAGGTTCACTAAACATAAACAAAAAGCGTCTCATACAAAAAATATAACATTTCGCTTACTAACATAATACGTACATTCTTTACAACAACCATACTTACGGACAAATCTTGTCCAAGGATCATATAAGCACAACATTATCAGCCCGAAACGTCGTGCAGCCATAATGAACTGGTAAGAAAACAATAAACCATGTCGCAAAGCGACCACAAGAGTTCGCTGTTGGACAGCATAAAAAGCCTTGCTGTAAAACTTACCAAAAGGCAGAATACTTTCTGAGCGGGACATGTGCGTTAATTGCGTCAAATATTTTAACGTGATTAATTTAAAAAATTAATTACCGCGCGTTAACGCGATAATTTTGACAGCCCTACTTTTTATGAGTCATTTTTAAACAGGCATTTCACGGGAGAGCATTTCGACTCTTCGGCCAATCATATAGCGAGAGCGAGTGGATAGTGAGGGGACCGCCCGCGGCTCTTAAGTGTCTCTGTCACGTGACTGTCGTAGCCGGTAACGCGCTCGGCCAACTGGACACACAAGTACGGAAGGTGAATTATGCCAAACAAAGGGTCACCACAATGTCATTATCATCATTTAAAAAATTTAAGTGACGGGTAAAAATAGATTATGACCGGATTTTTATGACCCTGTCAGTCAAAATGACAGACAACGAAAAAGTCTTGCGCAACCTCTGGAGTGATGGTACTGTATTCCCTATCAATGTGCAGAGCAATCTTTACTACCTATCTACAGCAGACGAGGGTAATGACAAGTGCAAAGGTTGTTTTGATTTGCAAACATGGCACGAGATTCTCGGCCATTGCAATTAGTGATGTGCAAAAGTTGACAAAAGTGTTTGATGGTATGGTAATCAAAGGGAAATGTGAAAAACCTGTATGACCATGTGAAGTGTGTATTCAAGGGAAGTTTGTGCAAACCAGAAACAGAGAGCCGGATGCAAGAGCAACAGAGGTGTTTGGCTTAGTGCATACAGATCTGGCAGGACCTATAGATCCCATTTCTATAGATGGACACAGATTTGCAGTGTCGTTTACTGATGACCTCTCCCATCTTTCTCCATTTTCAAGAATTTTTGAAAAAGCTAAAGAGAGCCACTAGGGCAGTGCTAAAGAGCTGCATGCGGCTCTAGAGCCGGGGGTTGCTGACCCCCAACATAAGCAGACTAGGGCTGTCAAACGATTCAAATTTTTAATCGAGTTAATCACAGCTTAAAAATTAATTAATCGCAATTGATCGCAATTCAAACCATGTATAAAATATGTCATATTTTCCTGTAAATTTTTGTTGGAATGGAAAGATAAGACACAAGACGGATATATACATTCAACATACAGTACATAAGTACTAGAGCTGGGAATCTCTGGGCACCTAACGATTCGATTACGATTACGATTCAGAGGCTCCGATTCGATTATAAAACGATTATTGATGCACCCCCCTCCTTTTATTATTCTCTTTTTTTTGTTTTTTTGTTAATGTTTTGTACATTAGTTTCAAAATTGTTCAAAAATACTCTCAGGCTAAACCACACTACTATTTCAGTATCAAGTTAACATATAGCAGTAAACAAATATACAAAAATAACATTAAATAAAAAACTCCAGTCCCCATTCTGTATCAGCAGCTTTAAACTACATTCAATTAATTTAATGTTGTGAATCAACCGTTAAATTTGTTCAAATTGCTCCCGTTATTCCATAATTTCCCTTTTGTCTACTTTCGACATGTGAAAGTTTTAAAACTATTTTAAAGATAGATTCAAGTCAATATTTTACCGATTTAGGAGTGTTTTAGATAAAAAGTTAATTAGGTTTGCTTGGAAGGTTCGCTACAACAGCCTTGCAGGGAAGTGTACTGCTTTAAGATGGCGGCCGTTTATAACATCCGCATCTAGCTTTTTGTAGATGTGCTGCTAAAACGACCAAATCTATATTGCATCTGGTCCTATATAAATGATATCCACCGTAACACTATATGCATGTACTTGTAGCAGCTTTTCGGCAGCAGTCAGGTATGTTGTGTTTTTTTATCTCGTTGCATGAGTTGAGCTAGAGCCATGAGTTGAGCATTGGCATTACCCGAGGGGCCGGGTAATGGGAAGCATGATGTTTAGCTACTCTCGCTCCGTTCCGTCCCGAAGACCGCGCGGCGCGCTGAGTGTTGTGTACTTCCGCTTTACTTCGCATATTTCAATAATCGGAATTTGGATGTTTGTGAATCGTTCTCGAATCTTCCACGGCCGAATCGCGAATAATCTAAGAATCGGAAATTTTGCACACCTCTAATAAGTACTGTATTTATTTTAACAATAAATCAGCAAGATGGCATTAACATTTAACATTCTGTTAAAGAGATCCATGGATAGAAAGACTTGTAGTTCTTAAAAGATAAATGTTAGTACAAGTTATAGAAATTTTATATTAATACCCCTCTTAATGTTTTCGTTTTAATAAAATTTGTAAAATTTTCAATCAAAAAATAAACTAGTAGCTCGCCATTGTTGACGTCAATAATTACACAATGCTCATTGTGCTGAAACCCATAAAATCAGTTGCACCCAAGCGCCAGCAGAGGGCAACAAAACAAAAAAACACAAGTAACAAGTAGACATGACACTGCTGTCATTTTAATCTGTTTGAGCGGGGGATGTGCGTTAATTGCGTCAAATATTTTAACGTGATTACCGTATTTTTCGGACTACAAGTCGCTCCTGAGTATAAGTCGATCCAGCCATAAAATGCCCAACGAAGAGAAAAAAAACATACAAGTCGCACCGGAGTATAAGTCGAATTTTTTGGGGAAATTTATTGTTAAAATCCAACACATAGAACAGACATGTCATCTTGAAAGGCAATTTAATATAAAAATACAATAGAGAACAACATGCTAAATAAATGTACAGTGTACAGTGCATGAACAACGAAATGTGAATATACTGTCCTACGCTACGGCCTGTCCTGGCTATACAGCGAACTCCCAAAAGACAATGCTGGACGTCCGTATAATTTGCTGAATCAATTTGGTCCTCGATAGAAAACAGATTCGCATCAACGTAAATAAATGATAATTAGGTACTATTAGTAATAAGTAACAGGTTAGCATGCGTTCGCTATCATTAGCACATCGTTCAAACAACCACACAACTGGCTCTAAGTGTCCGATCGCGGGTGGAAAACACACAACAACAACAGAAAAGATGGTACACGCAGGCGTTGCCTCTGTAGAGATGATTTAAAAGCATAAACAATGAAAGTAGGTTCGCATCCGTCTATTCTCTCTAACTAACTCGCCCACTCAGAGCTACATAGCTGTCCGTCTTCTTCTGGCGTGTCACGTAAACAAGTGCGAGTGCGCCCTCACGTGGGCGTGAAAGCGCCACAAACTAAATGCATCCTTTTCAAGATAAAAAAGTCAATAATACAATTGAACATACATTGCCAAAGGCAGAACGCGAACGTGGCCATAGCTATAAAGAGTTATTCAGATAACTATAGCATAAGAACATGCTAACAACTTTACAAAACCATCAGTGTCACTGCAAAACACCAAAATAACATGTGAAATGATATCATAATGTGTTAATAATTCCACACATAAGTCGCTCCTGAGTATAAGTCGCACCCCCAGCCAAAATATGAAAAAAACCGCGATTTATAGTCCGAAAAATACAGTAATTTAAAAAAATTAAGTACCGCCCGTTAACGCGATAATTTTGACAGCCCTAAAGCAGACCAATTCTCATTACCCCACTATGTAATTACGGCTTCAGTTTCATGTTACAAACGTAACCTGGAAGATTGATCATTCCCTTCTTCATTCTAGGTTATCGCAAAATTCCTTTTCTAACCATTGTGACCCTTGACCTCATTACTCCAAAATGTAATCACTTTTTTCGTTTCTTATTATGAGACATCCTGCAAGTTTAATATCTTTCTTTATCCTTCAGTTATCTTGAACACAAACATACAGATAAACAAACGTGCATACAGAACCCCTTTCCATAGGTTTCACTGAAGGTTGGAGGTAAAAATCCATCCAGACAGTTCTGTCCTTACCTTAGAAGTTCGATTAATCCCATTGCTTTGTAAGCAAAGACACATTTGTTGTCAATTTCGATGGCTTTGCTGATGAGGTCCAGGCCCAATTCAGACATACTTGTCCAGTCCAGGTTTCGTTTCCACTGGAGCTGTAATAATCTGCATCAAAACAGGGATCAAGAAGTAGCGCGTACGTTTAACGCCCTTTTAAAAATCCCAAAACATCTTTTCAGCTGACACTTCACTCATTCAAGTTACAAAGTAAAAGCGAAGGCAAAAATCTCTATTCAGGTTATTGCTTGGCATTATAAGGTCTCGTTATGTGCATGTGTGGTACTTAATCCAAACCTCTGCAACTGCTTAAGAGCGTCACCCTTACCCTTTGTGAACATAATGGGTGGCGTTGTCTGGTTCCACTTCAATACACTTGTCGTACATCTTGTCTGCCTTTCCGAACTGTTTCTCCATGGTTAAAGCCTGGGAAAGACAACTGAGAATGTTAAAGTTTAGATGTCACAGTAAGAATGAATACACATTCCTACCTGAGCGTATAGTGCGTAGCCCTCAGCACACGTGGGAAACCTTTCTATAACCTTCTCGAATCCCTTCATGACTATCCGGAATCGTGACTTGGATGGGTAGTTCCCGGTGTATGCTTGTGTGTACTGAATAACACAGTTGTCGCTTTTAACCCAAAATATTCAACAAACGTGTTGGATGGTCAGTAAAACTCACCACAGCAAAGGAACTCTGCGCCTGGGTGAGAGCAAAGTCAGATCTGAGCAGGATGGATTTGTCAAAGTCTCTTACAGCTTCGTCCACCTGGTACAGCAGCATCTTAAGCTGAGAGTAAATAGAACCGCAGTATGTCACCTTTTGGAGAGATTTCCAGCTGTATGGAAAGCTGCTTGCTTAGGGTGCCCAAACATCCTCTTTTGCCCAGACAAGTCCTCTTTTTATATCCTTTTTTTACCATCCGGCCAGGTTTTATAAATTCATGAAAATTTCCGGTTTTTATGATTTTTCACGGGACCAATTTGAAAAAAATCCTTCCGGCCGCTGGGGGGCAGCACTTGCCTGCGTTGACGTGGCTCCTACTAGTAGGGGCGGGAGAAGGAGTACTTCTTCTTTTTAGCTCCCTCCACAGATTTTCTATGGGGTTGAGATCTGGAGACTGGCTAGGCCACTCCAGGACCTTGAAATGCTTCTTATGAAGCCACTCCTTTGTTGCCCTGGCTGTCTGTTTGGGACCCAGCCATGTCTCATCTTCAGTGGCCTTGCTGATGGAAGGATATTTTCACTCAAAATCTCTCAATATATGGCACCATTCATTTTTTCCTTTACACAGATCAGTCGTCCTGGTCCCTTTGCAGAAAAACAGCCCCAAAGCATGATGTTTCCACCCCCATGCTTCACAGTGGGTATGGTGTTCTTCGGATGCAATTCAGTATTCTTTTCCTCCAAACACGAAACCTGTGTTTCTACCAAAAAGTTTGGTTTGGTTTCATCTGACCATAACACATTCTCCCAGTCCTCTTCTGGATCATCCAAATGCTCTCTAGCGAACCGCAGACGGGCCTGGAGTGTACTGGCTTCCGCAGGGGTACACATATGGCAGTGAAGGATTTGAGTCCCTGGCGGCGCATTGTGTTACTGATAGTAGCCTTTGCTACTGTGGTCCCAGCTCTCTTTGGTCATTCACTACGTCCCCACGTGTGGTTCAGGGATTTTTGCTCACCGTTCTTGTTATCATCTTGACGCCACGGGGTGAGATCTTGCATGGAGCCCCAGATCGAGGGAGATTATCAGTGGTCTTGTATGTCTTCCATTTTCTAATGATTGCTCCCACAGTTGATTTCATTACACCAAGCGTTTTACCTATTGCAGATTCAGTCTTCCAAGCCTGGTGCAGGTCTACAATTTTGTCTCTGTAGGCTCTATTGGCACCATGGAAAAAGGGCTTAGAAAATGGATTTCGTTCCACTGAAGTGGATCTACATGAACTCTGCTTTATAATATACATTCAGTGCCTTGGAAAAGTATTTGGCCCCCTTGAACCTTGCAACCTTTCGCCACATTTCAGGCTTCAAACATAAAGATATAAAATTTTAATTTTTTTGTCAAGAATCAACAACAAGTGGGACACAATCGTGAAGTGGAACAAAATTTATTGGATAATTTAAACTTTTTTAACAAATAAAAAACTGAAAAGTGGGGCGTGCAATATTATTCGGCCCCCTTGCGTTAATACTTTGTAGCGCCACCTTTTGCTCCAATTACAGCTGCAAGTCGCTTGGGGTATGTTTCTATCAGTTTTGCACATCGAGAGACTGACATTCTTGCCCATTCTTCCTTGCAAAACAGCTCGAGCTCAGTGATGTTGGATGGAGAGTGTTTGTGAACAGCAGTCTTCAGCTCTTTCCACAGATTCTCCATTGGATTCAGGTCTGGACTTTGACTTGGCCATTCTAACACCTGGATAGGTTTATTTTTGAACCATTCCATTGTAGATTTGGCTTTATGTTTTGGATCATTGTCCTATTGGAAGATAAATCTCCGTCCCAGTCTCAGGTCTTGTGCAGATACCAACAGGTTTTCTTCCAGAATGTTCCTGTATTTGGCTGCATCCATCTTCCCGTCAATTTTAACCATCTTCCCTGTCCCTGCTGCAGAAAAGCAGGCCCAAACCATGATGCTGCCACCACTATGTTTGACAGTGGGGATGGTGTGTTCAGGGTGATGAGCTGTGTTGCTTTTACGCCAAACATATCGTTTTGCATTGTGGCCAAAAAGTTCAATTTTGGTTTCATCTGACCAGAGCACCTTCTTCCCCATGTTTGGTGTGTCTCCCAGGTGGTTTGTGGCAAACTTTAAACAAGACTTTTTATGGATATCTTTGAGAAATGGCTTTCTTCTTGCCACTCTTCCATAAAGGCCAGTTTTGTGCAGTGTACGACTGATTGTTGTCCTATGGACAGACTCTCCCACCTCAGCTGTAGATCTCTGCAGTTCATCCAGAGTGATCATGGGCCTCTTGGCTGCATCTCTGATGAGTTTTATCCTTGTTTGAGAAGAAAGTTTGGAATGACGGCCGGGTCTTGGTAGATTTGCAGTGGTCTGATGCTCCTTCCATTTCAATATGATGGCTTGCACAGTGCTCCTTGAGATGTTTAAAGCTTGGGAAATCTTTTTGTATCCAAATCCGGCTTTAAACTTCTCCACAACAGTATCTCGGACCTGCCTGGTGTGTTCCTTGGTTTTCATAATGCTCTCTGCACTTTAAACAGAACCCTGAGACTATCACAGAGCAGGTGCATTTATACGGAGACTTGATTACACACAGGTGGATTCATCGGTCATTTAGGACAACACTGGATCATTCAGAGATCCTCACTGAACTTCTGGAGTCAGTTTGCTGCACTGAAAGTAAAGGGGCCGAATAATATTGCACGCCCCACTTTTCAGTTTTTTTATTTGTTAAAAAAGTTTAAATTATCCAATAAATGTTGTTCCACTTCACGATTGTGTCCCACTTGTTGTTGATTCTTGACAAAAAAATTAAATTTCATATCTTTATGTTTGAAGCCTGAAATGTGGCGAAAGGTTGCAAGATTCAAGGGGGCTGAATACTTTTGCAAGGCACTGTAGCTGTGAATGGCCACAGTTGGATTTTTGGCAGATTTTAGGGGTGAAACATGGTAATATAAAAAGGTTCGCGATGCAGATATCGCAAACATCAAGGAGTGCTCGAGATTTTCGTTTTCATATATTTACCCTTTTAAAGTTTTTTTTTTTTCCTTCATTTTTTTTGTTTGTTTGGATCGATTATTTCTCATCTAAAATGTTTAGGAAAATGCAACTGTAACGAAAACAATACAATCAAGCGATAGTTATGAGGTAGATGTCCCTGACTTTTTTACAGATGCTAATTTTTTCATTGTGACGTAATTTGTTTAAAAGTTTAAAATATGCGAGTGAATAATTTTTTAAGGTCTTTTTTTAAAACTAAATATTAGACATCAATTAATGATTCGAAGCTAAAAATGACAGACATTTCAAATAATAAATACGATTACTTTTCTTCTTTTTATGGCTAGGTTGAAACAAAAGCGACATCTGTAAACGGAGGTTTCCAGGGGAAAACGGACAAATTAAAAATAGTTCGGGGACTTAATGCGCCATGAATCTGCTATGGCAGCATATAGACATATTGTTCTATCAAAAACAACAGTTCTTTTGGCTTAAAATACAGCAGTATATTTTAAAGAGGGGTACAAGAGCAGAAATTGCTTGTCTTTGTTTTCCGCCATATACTTTATTTTTTTTTTCTTCGTAAAACTGAATTTTTCTATCCAGACAGAGGAGGCACACTTGAAATATATTAAAATGATAAAGGCATCTTTGAGTGAACTTTTCGAGTAAAATTCAAGTATTTCAATTATTATTTATATTTTTGGAAATCAAAATATGGTCACCCTATGCTTGCTCCTACCTGCCCCCTGTGATGGTATACATCGGGATTGCGTTTGTCGATCTCTGCTGCCATGTTGAAGTCCTGTTTGGAAAGCAACGGTTGGTGAAGCTCCTTGTACAGGCTCCCACGCTTGATGAGGGCATTGGCTCGCAGCTGCGGACAACCATGGACAAGAAAATTAATGAGCAGGTGTATGAGAAAGCATTTTCAATAGGATTTTACCCAGTGCTTTATGAGCCTGGCAGGCCACCATGCTTAGATCTTGGGGTTTTGGGTAGATTTAGGCTACGTTCATTGTTAGGCTACATTCACAGTGCAGCTGTGCTTTATTAGCGCCTAGCTTGCCTTGAACACGGCTTTTTAGGAAGGGTCGGACTTCACAACAGTCATAAAAAAAATAAAAATGGGTTGAGGATAACCTGAGAATGCTCAGTTTTCTCTCTGCTCCAAGTGAGCAATATTTCAACATTGCCTAGACAGCCAAGAGTCGGGGCAAACTGCCCGTATGTGTGTGTGACATGCACGGACAGTGCGTGCATGCTATCGATCCATATACTTTGAATATAAGCTTAAACTGGGATTATTTACAGTGCCTTGCAAAAGTATTCGGCCCCCTTGAACCTTGCAACCTTTCGCCACATTTCTGGCTTCAAACATAAAGATATAAAATTTTAATTTTTTGTCCAGAATCAACAACAAGTGGGACACAGTCACGAAGTGGAACAAAATTTATTGGATAATTTAAACTTTTTTAACAAATAAAAAACTGAAAAGTGGCGCGTGCAATATTATTCGGCCCCCTTACGTTAATACTTTATAGCGCCACCTTTTGCTCCAATTACAGCTGCAATTCGCTTGGGGTATGTTTCTATCAGTTTTGCACATCGAGAGACTGACATTCTTGCCCATTCTTCCTTGCAAAACAGCTCGAGCTCAGTGAGGTTGGATGGAGAGTGTATGTGAACAGCAGTCTTCAGCTCTTTCCACAGATTCTCAATTGGATTCAGGTCTGGACTTTGACTTGGCCATTCTAACACCTGGATACGTTTATTTTTGAACCATTCCATTGTAGATTTGGCTTTATGTTTTGGATCATTGTCCTGTTGGAAGATAAATCTCCGTCCCAGTCTCAGGTCTTGTGCAGATACCAACAGGTTTTCTTCCAGAATGTTCCTGTATTTGGCTGCATCCATCTTCCTGTCAACTTTAACCATCTTCCCTGTCCCTGCTGAAGAAAAGCAGGCCCAAACCATGATGCTGCCACCACCATGTTTGATAGTGGGGATGGTGTGTTCAGGGTGATGAGCTGTGTTGCTTTTACGCCAAACATATCGTTTTGCATTGTGGCCAAAAAGTTCAATTTTGGTTTCATCTGACCAGAGCACCTTCTTCCACATATTTGGTGTGTCTCCCAGGTGGCTTGTGGCAAACTTTAAACGAGACTTTTTATGGATATCTTTGAGAAATGGCTTTCTTCTTGCCACTCTTCCATAAAGGCCAGATTTGTGCAGTGTACGACTGATTGTTGTCCTATGGACAGACTCTCCCACCTCAGCTGTAGATCTCTGCAGTTCATCCAGAGCTATCATGGGCCTCTTGGCTGCATCTCTGATCAGTTTTCTCCTTGTTTGAGAACAAAGTCTGGAAGGACGGCCGGGTCTTTGGTAGATTTGCAGTGGTCTGATGCTCCTTCCATTTCAATATGATGGCTTGCACAGTGCTCCTTGAGATGTTTAAAGCTTGGGAAATCTTTTTGTATCCAAATCCGGCTTTAAACTTCTCCACAACAGTATCTCGGACCTGCCTGGTGTGTTCCTTGGTTTTCATAATGCTCTCTGCACTTTAAACAGAACCCTGAGACTATCACAGAGCAGGTGCATTTATACGGAGACTTGATTACACACAGGTGGATTCTATTGATCATCATCGGTCATTTAGGACAACATTGGATCATTCAGAGATCCTCACTGAACTTCTGGAGTGAGTTTGCTGCACTGAAAGTAAAGGGGCCGAATAATATTGCACGCCCCACTTTTCAGTTTTTTATTTGTTAAAAAAGTTTAAATTATCCAATAAATGTTGTTCCACTTCACGATTGTGTCCCACTTGTTGTTGATTCTTGACAAAAAAATTAAATTTCATATCTTTATATTTGAAGCCTGAAATGTGGCGAAAGGTTGCAAGATTCAAGGGGGCCGAATACTTTTGCAAGGCACTGTAGATATGGACGTAAACTTGTCCACAACAGTATCTCGGACCTGCCTGGTGTGTTCCTTGGTTTTCATAATGCTCTCTGCACTTTAAACAGAACCCTGAGACTATCACAGAGCAGGTGCATTTATACGGAGACTTGATTACACACAGGTGGATTCTATTTATCATCATCGATCATTTAGGACAACGTTGGATCATTCAGAGATCCTCACTGAACTTCTGGAGTGAGTTTCTGGAGTGAGTTTGCTGCACTGAAAGTAAAGGGGCCTCAGTTTTTTATTTGTTAAAAAAGTTTAAATTATCCAATAAATGTTGTTCCACTTCACGATTGTGTCCCACTTGTTGTTGATTCTTGACAAAAAAATGAAATTTCATATCTTTATGTTTGAAGCTTGAAATGTGGCGAAAGGTTGCAAGATTCAAGGGGGCCGAATACTTTTGCAAGGCACTGTACTATGGAGATTTTAAGACAACTGATGGCGATAATCAAAGGAGTAAAGGTAAAGTTTTTGTTTTTCATATTTGTAGCGACCGATTTAAAAAAAAAAAAAAAAAGTTTTTAAGTTATGTGCTTTTGTGGTTTCAGACTGGTTATGATAAAAACAGTAGGACTTGTGACCACATTTGGCTGTATATGAATGACAAGACACTTGACATTGTGATGACTTAATTTGAATAATAGAGATTATTTTTGTTCATTGAAATCTTTCAGTGAACTGTATTTCTAAATTTAAAAAAAAAACTCATAATAAAACACAGACACCTGCAGCTTATTGCCTGGTGCATTTTTTTCTAAAATCTTCAAATTTTGGATAGTGAAGCTCTAGGTGCGCTCTGTAGTGCCGAATTTACTATAATAATCAGGGCATCGATAGTGAAAGCTGACGGCAACCCAGCTTACTCCAAACCCTGCACATCTCACTATCAGCTTACTCCAAACCCTGCACATTTCACTATCTTTACGTTTCCTGATATTACAACCATCCATCCATCCATGGGATCTGGTGCTATTAGCACATGTACCTTGACGTTGGCTTCCTGCATATTGATGACGCGGTCCAAGTCGGGCTCAGCGGCCTCGGTGTTGCCAATCAAGAGGTAAAAGGTGGCGCGCAGGAGCAGCGCCTCAGCCATGTAGCGGCCCTCCGAGTCCACCTCCTTAGTGCATTCGCTGATGATTTTGTCGTAGTCCTCCTCATCCATGTAGTGCTTGGCTTTCAGGTAGCCCGAACTCAGGTGGTGACTGTTGGGAGAAATGTTTTGTAATTATTGATGTGTCCTCAGTTGATGTGAAATTATGTTCCTATTAGAGCTTAGATCTTGAGCCCGAACCCGCCGGGTCCAAAATGTGCAATTATTTACGGTCGGGTCGGGCCGCATTTCTCTCGTTCATTTTTTTTAACAATTATTTAATAGTCCCTCTCAAAAAATTAGCATATTGTGATAAAGTATTTTCTGTAATGTACTGTACTTTCATTTATTTTAGATTTATTACACACAACTGAAGTAGTTCAAGCCTTTTATTGTTTAAATATTGATGATTTTGGCAAAAAAAAGTCAAGAAAAAACATAAATCCCTATCTCAAAAAATTTGCATACCATATTTAATCGGACCAATACAAAAAATCGTCAACCTTCAATTAATTACAGTGCCTTGCAAAAGTATTCGGCCCCCTTGAATCTTGCAACCTTTCGCCACATTTCAGGCTTCAAACATAAAGATATGAAATTTAATTTTTTTGTCAAGAATCAACAACAAGTGGGACACAATCGTGAAGTGGAACAACATTTATTGGATAATTTAAACTTTTTTAAAAAATAAAAAACTGAAAAGTGGGGCGTGCAATATTATTCGGCCCCTTTACTTTCAGTGCAGCAAACTCACTCCAGAAGTTCAGTGAGGATCTCTGAATGATCCAATGTTGTCCTAAATGACCAATGATGATAAATAGAATCCACCTGTGTGTAATCAAGTCTCCGTATAAATGCACCTGCTCTGTGATAGTCTCAGGGTTCTGTTTAAAGTGCAGAGAGCATTTTGAAAACCAAGGAACACACCAGGTAGGTCCGAGATACTGTTGTGGAGAAGTTTAAAGCCGGATTTGGATACAAAAAGATTTCCCAAGCTTTAAACATCTCAAGGAGCACTGTGCAAGCCATCATATTGAAATGGAAGGAGCATCAGTCCACTGCAAATCTACCAAGACCCGGCCGTCCTTCCAAACTTTCTTCTCAAACAAGGAGAAAACTGATCAGAGATGCAGCCAAGAGGCCCATGATCACTCTGGATGAACTGCAGAGATCTACAGCTGAGGTGGGAGAGTCTGTCCATAGGACAACAATCAGTCGTACACTGCACAAATCTGGCCTTTATGGAAGAGTGGCAAGAAGAAAGTCATTTCTCAAAGATATCCATAAAAAGTCTCGTTCAAAGTTTGCCACAAGCCACCTGGGAGACACACCAAACATGTGGAAGAAGGTGCTCTGGTCAGATGAAACCAAAATTGAACTTTTTGGCCACAATGCAAAACGATATGTTTGGCGTAAAAGCAACACAGCTCATCACCCTGAACACACCATCCCCACTGTCAAACATGGTGGTGGCAGCATCATGGTTTGGGCCTGCTTTTCTTCAGCAGGGACAGGGAAGATGGTTAAAATTGACGGGAAGATGGATGCAGCCAAATACAGGAACATTCTGGAAGAAAACCTGTTGGTATCTGCACAAGACCTGAGACTGGGACGGAGATTTATCTTCCAACAGGACAATGATCCAAAACAAAGCCAAATCTACAATGGAATGGTTCAAAAATAAACCTATCCAGGTGTTAGAATGGCAAAGTCAAAGTCCAGACCTGAATCCAATCGAGAATCTGTGGAAAGAGCTGAAGACTGCTGTTCACAAACACTCTCCATCCAACCTCACTGAGCTCGAGCTGTTTTGCAAGGAAGAATGGGCAAGAATGTCAGTCTCTCGATGTGCAAAACTGATAGAAACATACCCCAAGCGACTTGCAGCTGTAATTGGAGCAAAAGGTGGCGCTACAAAGTATTAACGCAAGGGGGCCGAATAATATTGCACGCCCCACTTTTCATTTTTTTATTTGTTAAAAAAGTTAAATTATCCAATAAATGTTGTTCCACTTCACGATTGTGTCCCACTTGTTGTTGATGCTTGACAAAAAAAAAAAAATTCATATCTTTATGTTTGAAGCCTGAAATGTGGCGAAAGGTTGCAAGATTCAAGGGGGCCGAATACTTTTGCAAGGCGCTGTATATCAGATATGCACTCAATACTTGGTCGGGAATCCTTTTGCGGAAATGACTGCTTCAATGTGGCGTGGCATGGAGGCAATCAGCCTGGGGCACTGCTGAGGTGTTATGGAGGCCCAGGATGCTTCGATAGCGGCCTTAAGCTCATCCACAGTGTTGGGTCTGGTGTCTCTCAACTTCCTCTTCACAATATCCCCCAGATTCTCTATGGGATTCAGGTCAGGAGAGTTAGCGGGCCAATTGAGCACAGGAATGCTATGGTCAGTAAACCATTTACCAGTGGTTTTGGCACTGTGAGCAGGTGCCAGGTTGTGCTGATAAATGAAATCTTCATCTCCATAAAGCTTTTCAGCAGATGGAAGCATGAAGTGCTCCAAAATCTCCTGATAGCGAGCTGCATTGACCCCACCCTTGATAAAACACAGTAGACCAACACCAGCAGCTGACATGACACCCCAGACCATCACTGACTGTGGGTACTTGACACTGGACTTCAGGCATGTTGGCATTTCTTTCTCTCCAGTCTTCCTCCAAACTCTGGCACCTTGATTTCCGAATGACATGCAAAATTTGCTTTAATCTGAAAAAAGCACTTTGGACCACTGAGCAACAGTCCAGTGTTGCTTCTCTGTAGCACAGGTCAGGCGCTTCTGCCGCTGTTTCAGGTTCAAAAGTGGCTTGACCCGGGGAATGTGGCACCTGTAGCCCATTTCCAGCACACGCCTGTGCACGGTGGCTCTGGATGTTTCTACTCTAGACTCAGTCCACTGTTTCTGCAGGTCCCCCAAGGTCTGGAAACGGCCCTTCTCCACAATTTTTCTCAGGGTGCGGTCACCTCTTCTGGTTGTGCAGCGTTTCCTGCCACACTTTTTCCTTCCTACAGACTTCCCACTGAGCTGCCTTGATACAGCACTCTCGGAACAGCCTATTCGCTCAGAAATTTCTTTCTGTGTCTTAGCCTCTCACTCAATGATGGCCTTTTGGACAGCAGTCAGGTCGGCAGTCTTGCCCATGATTGCGGTCTTCAGTAATGAACCAAGCTGGGAGTTTTTAAAAGCCTCAGGAATCTTTCGCAGGTGTTTTGAGTTAATTTGTTGATTCAGATGATTAGGTTAATAGCTTCTTTAGAGTACCTTTTCATGATATGCTAATTTTTTTTTTTTGCGAAAAACATCAATGTTAAAATAATAAAAGGCTTGAACTACTTCAGTTGTGTGTAATGAATCTAAAATATATGAAAGTCTACTGTTTATCAGTACATTACAGAAAATAATGAACTTTATCGCAAAGTTAGACATGGTTTAAGACAATCTCCTGCAGTTCAAACCGAGCATCAGTATGGGGAAGAAAGGTGATTTGAGTGACTTTGAACGTGGCATGATTGTTGGTGCCAGAAGGGCTGGTCTGAGTATTTCAGAAACTGCTGATCTACTGGGATTATCACGCACAACCATCTCTAGGGTTTACAGAGAATGGTCCAAAAAAGAAAAAATATCCAGTGAGCAGCAGTTCTGTAGGCGGAAATGCCTTGTTGATGCCAGAGGTCAGAGGAGAATGGCCAGACTAGTTCGAGCTGATAGAAAGGCAACAGTCACTCAAATAACCACCTGTTACAACCAAGGTAGGCAGAAGAGCATCTCTGAACGCACAGTACGTCGAACTTTGAGGCAGATGGGCTACAGCAGCAGAAGACCACGCCGGGTGCCACTCCTTTCAGCTAAAAACAGGAAACTGAGGCTACAATTTGCACAAGCACATCAAAATTGGAAATAGAAGACTGGAAAAACATTTCCTGATCTGATGAGTCTCGATTTCTGCTGCGACATTCGGATGGTAGGGTCAGAATTTGACGTCAACAACATGAAAGCATGGATCCATCCTGCCTTGTATCAACGGTTCAGGCTGGTGGTGGTGGTGTAATGGTGTGGGGAATATTTTCTTGGCACTCTTTGGGCTCCTTGGTACCAACTGAGTATCGTTGGAACGCCGCAGCCTACTTGAGTATTGTTACTCACCATGTCCATCCCTTTATGACCACAATGTACCCAACTTCTGATGGCTACTTTCAGCAAGATAGTGCGCCATGTCATAAAGGCGGAATCATCTCAGACTGATTTCTTGAACATGACGATGAGTTCACTGTACTCAAATGGCCTCCACAGTCACCAGATCTCAATCCAATAGAGCGTCTTTGGGATCTGGTAGAACGGGAGATTCGCATCATGGATGTGCAACCGACAAATCTGCACCAACTGTGTGATGCCATCATGTCAATATGGACCAAACTCTCTTAGGAATGCTTCCAGCACCTTGTTGAATCTATGCCACGAAGAACTGAGGCAGTTCTGAAGGCAAAAGGGGGTCCAAACCGTTACTAGCATGGTGTACCTAATAAAGTAGCTGGTGAGTGTATACAACCATGTAATCACAATTTAGAGCTGAAACGAATACTCGAGCAACTCGAGTTTAAAAACTGATCCGAGTAATTTTATTCACCTCGAGTATTCGTTTATTTTGACAGCTCTAAGCATCACGTTTTCCTCGGACTACTTTTAATGCGGGACAACGCGCTGATGTTACGTGCGTAGAGGACGAAGCAAAAAAACAACAACAACAAAACTTACTGCAGCAGACAGCCGCTACACACGACGCCGACGTTGCTAAATACTTGCCCGCACGATGCTATTTGGTAGCAGGTAGCGTCTGATGCGTCTCATAGAGATCACATGTATGTTGAACTAGATGCGAAATGACAGACTCGGCCGCGTCTGGGCAGCGTTCGTAAACGGCCGCCATCTTAAAGCAGTAGAGCGCTAAGCGCTAATAAATAAGATTAACGTTACTGTCACAAGCTCACGTAACGTTAGCCCTGTGGAGGGCTAGGTTTCTATTATTATGACCACTGTCGATGCGTGGCTAACGTGTCTTACATACAGGCTTTAACATAACATAGCGTTGTGGAGTGATGAGGGTGTCAAATAAAAACTCAATAATGCTAACTATCAATTTTAGCTCAGTAGTCATTGCTGGATAAAACACCAAGTAGCATTGGTCCCTAATGTGCTCCAATACAGCCTGTATCATACATTTATTTTGAACACAGCAAAAACTCAAAATCCTATCAGGACTTACAGTTTAGACTAACTTAAAACTTACCGTATTTTTCGGACTATAAGTCGCAGTTTTTTTCATAATTTGACTGGGGGTGCGACTTATACTCAGGAGCGACTTATGTGTGAAATTATTAACACATTATTATATCATTTCACATGTTATTTTGGTATTTTGGAGTGAACTTGTTAGCATGTTCTTTATGCTATAACTCTTTAATAGCTATGTCACATTAACATACCGGCCACGTTCGCATTTTGTTGTTCATGCATCATGTAACATTATCATACTGTTCATTTATTCAGCATGTTGTTCTCGATTGTATTTTTATTTTAAATTGCCTTTCAAGTTGACATATCTGCTCTATGTGTTGGATTTTATCAAGTAAATTTCCCCCCAAAATGCGACTTATACTCTAGTGCGACTTATATATGTTTTTTTCCTCTTCGTTGGGCATTTTATGGCTGGTGCGACTTATACTCAGGTGCGACTTGTAGTCCGAAAAATACGGTAACTAGAACTTAAAAATGGCTTGACACAAATAGAAATTCAATTGAAACACGTGGGAAAAAAATGCTAACTTTTAAGTGATGTGTGTTATCAAGTGTAACGGCATTTTTAGTTAAGATATTTATAATTTTTTTTTTTTTTTAATCTAAAAGTTTTTTGAGTGAAAGCAGTGAATTAGTCTTTTTTTATTCTAGTTGCATCTGAGATGCAATTGTTGGCTGTTTTCAACAATATACATAGAAAATAAAGACACTGATTGACTGAAAATGGATCAAGATTAGATTAAATGTCTTGTTTTCTCATGTATATTTATAATTGCTCTTCACCTAAAAATATATTAGTTTTATCCGATTACTCGATTAATCGATAGAATTTTCAGTCGATTACTTGATTACTAAAATATTCGATAGCTGCAGCCCTAAATCACATTCTCTGAAATAGAAAAATCACGATGCTGGACTTAAGGCTTACCATTCACTCTCCTGTTCGTGAAGTGTCGAGCTGTCAATTGGCGTCATGACGACGTCTGCTGCATCAAGTAAATCGTCGTCATCTGACGCCTCAGGTTCAAACACGTATGTGATTAATTGTAGATCATCTTTCCTGGGAGCCTTTGCCATCGATAGAGTCATGAAAGAGCGATCCTGAATGGTTACCTTTGGTGGAAATATCCCTGATATCGTTGTTGCTGCTATGCTAGCTGTGGATAGTCTTCTGTTGCTTACGTCAGTCACACTTCCGGGTTTGAGAAGGAACATTGAACGGAGTGCAAAAAAACTATTAAAAAAAAAAAAAAAAAACCTGCAAATTATCTTCGCAGTTACGCGTTAATAATGACATGGTTGTTTTGACGAACTCTTCCAAAGTTTGTATTCGTAAAATTACACCAAAATCCGGAAAGCTCTTCAGCTGCCCTTTAAGCCTGAGAGGATTTTTGTACAACTTTGTAACTAATATACCAAACATTAAAAGCAGCTAATTGCTGTGGGGGGAGTGGCTATTGGAGGGGTGGGGTTTGCATCAATAATCGATTTATAATATAATCGTAGCCTCTGAATCGTAATCGAATCGTTTGGTGCCCCAAGATTCCTACCTCCATTAACCATGGTGGCAAAATATTCTCACCTAGCTGTGACCTCGGAGGCCTCGCCCTCATTGTCCTTGTCTTCATCTTTCTGCTCGCCCTTCTGCAGCGGCTGCGAGATGATGTCATCGGTGAAAGAACCAAAGTAGGATTTGATGAACTGAGGAGAAGGCATCGTCCACCCTCGGTTCTAGAACCCAAAGAAAGATTTTACTTTTTTTTTTTGTAGAACAACTTGGACGTTAATAGCAAAAGTACGCACCTCGTGTTTGTCTATAGCCTCATATCCTATCTGGAGGAGCATATTTTCTGCCAGCTTCCTGCTCTCCTGGTTCTGGTAGTCCTCCAGTATAGACACAGCGGAGATATCTGACAGAAGTAACGCAACAACCATTAATGTCGGGCTCGATCAATGTTTGACTAGTTTTACTCACCTTCCAGGCATTTTTTCTTATTGTCCAGTTTCTCATGAGCTTTGGCTCTCTTCAAGAAAGCTTTTATGTAACGTGGGTCGTGCGTTATTGCCTGTGAGCAGTCTTGCACCACCTCAGTCCATTTCATCTATAGTAAAAGGCAACCATTGGTAACAGAAAATTCTCCCATATGCAGCAGAGACACACCAAAGCACTCTTTGCTAATGTACAGTGCCTTGCAAAAGTATTCGGCCCCCTTGAATCTTGCAACCTTTCGCCACATTTCAGGCTTCAAACATAAAGATATGAAATTTAATTTTTTTGTCAAGAATCAACAACAAGTGGGACACAATCGTGAAGTGGAACAACATTTATTGGATAATTTAAACTTTTTTAACAAAGAAAAAACTGAAAAGTGGGGGGTGCAATATTATTCCGCCCCCTTTACTTTCAGTGCAGCAAACTCACTCCAGAAGTTCAGTGAGGATCTCTGAATGATCCAATGTTGTCCTAAATGACCGATGATAATAAATAGAATCCACCTGTGTGTAATCAAGTCTCCGTATAAATGCACCTGCTCTGTGATAGTCTCAGGGTTCTGTTTAAAGTGCAGAGAGCATTATGAAAACCAAGGAACACACCAGGCAGGTCCGAGATACTGTTGTGGAGAAGTTTAAAGCCGGATTTGGATACAAAAAGATTTCCCAAGCTTTAAACATCTTAAGGAGCACTGTGCAAGCCATCATATTGAAATGGAAGGAGCATCAGACCACTGCAAATCTACCAAGACCCGGCCGTCCTTCCAAACTTTCTTCTCAAACAAGGAGAAAACTGATCAGAGATGCAGCCAAGAGGCCCATGATCACTCTGGGTGAACTGCAGAGATCTACAGCTGAGGTGGGAGAGTCTGTCCATAGGACAGCAATCAGTCATACACTGCACAAATCTGGCCTTTATGGAAGAGTGGCAAGGAGAAAGCCATTTCTCAGAGATATCCATAAAAAGTCTGGTTTAAAGTTTGCCATAAGCCACCTGGGAGACACACCAAACATGTGGAAGAAGGTGCTCTGGTCAGATGAAACCAAAATTGAACTTTTTGGCCACAATGCAAAACGATATGTTTGGCGTAAAAGCAACACAGCTCATCACCCTGAACACACCATCCCCACTGACAAACATGGCGGTGGCAGCATCATGGTTTGGGCCTGCTTTTCTTCAGCAGGGACAGGGAAGATCAGGGGTCGGCAACCTATGACACCACTGGCACGCGAAGGGTTAACCAGTCACACGCGAGGGCATGGCAAAAAAAAAAAAAAAAAAAAGCGTGTTATGTTTATTGTCGGTTGTATCTTTATCACTTGCTCAAGCGCCCCATCTTGTGGCCGTTTTATTTATTGGTTCTAAAACAGTAGAAGGAAAATGCAAATAGGAAGTTCTTCAAATGGGATTCAGTGTGTTACATGGCAGCTCCACTCTCACAACTTGAGTGGCATTTGTGTTCTTTAGAGAAACGTCTGTGAGTATTTTGTTGTCAAATTGAGAATTACACTCTTTATATTGTCTTTAGGTTGCATGTTTGAGGGGAAATGTGTTTGATATTTCTAATTAAGAACTACTGAATACAGGCTAATTGTGTTTGCATATATGGAAGGCATTTTTGTTATTTGCAGCATTGTTGCTGATTGCATGTATTTTTTCATTGTTTTAGTTTCATAAAAAAGAAAAGAGACACATAAAGGATTACTGAAAACATCCGGAGTGTGAACCTTTTCATGTTTAGCTGTTTGGATAGCGGAAGCGAGCCCATTTACAATGTGCCTTTTTACTGGAAATTAAGGCATTTTCAGTTGCGCGCCCTGTTATTTAGGGGCTTTACGGGACCGCCCCTCTCACCCACTCTGCCTGTGGCGTTATATGCGAGCAATAATGGATTTTGGGCACACCTCCAGCTCTTCCCCAATTTCTCGACTTCTGCGCTTGTCGGATTTTTTTTCTCTGCGCGTTTAATTCAGCCCACGCTACTAACATGTCACGAAGCCGACCAATCAGAGAGCTGGCGGAAGTACACTGTGTTACCAATTGCACTTTTTGGTAATTGCAACTCTGCACCGGAGGGTGTAGTGGACAGGCGATTAACGTGGCTTGTTGTCGTCGATTCGCCCGGTGCTTACTTCAGAGAGGTGGTGATGTGTATAAAAACACAGTGACACGTTGGATGGTATTTTGCTGGAGACTTTTATTAACAAAACTAAAACCAGCATGGGACACAGCCACTTTTCATGGCGCTCTTCGCATAACTCTCTCTCAACACCTTGCTCCCTGCCTCTCTTTTTCTTACGCTTAACTAGTAAGCTGGTCATACTGTAGGGGACAGCGGCCCCTTGGGGGTGCCGGTAACAACTGGTTGGCTGGTTACTTCCGCTTGCTCTGTGCATTATGCCTCGGGAGCGTTGTGTGTGTGTCGCACAACAAGTGTCAAACGCAACTACGAGACAAAACATGAAATTCATGGAAAACAGGGCCAGGGATCACATTAAGGTAGGCATATTTTGTATTTGTTATATAAAATCTAAAATTGTGCACGGAATTTACTGTTAGTGAAAAAGACAAAGTAGTCGCCTGACTTTGAAGGTTAAAACAGCCCGCTCTGTACTGTGAGAGACCTGCACTGAGAATCACGCTCTTTCCCCTTTTCTTGCTGGGTTGTGTGTGTGTGTGATATGTTTACATAAGATGATGCTCAAGTTTTGATATTTTCTACAATATACTTTTATTTTTTAGTTATTTAATAAAGAAGAATGGTAGTTGTAAGATTTCAACGTATGTTCATGTTGTTTTCTTTGGAGTAAAATTACAGCTCTGTTGGATATAAAAATTCGGATGTGCGTCATTAATCTTGGTGTGGCACACTGATTGACAAGAAAATTTGAAAGTGGCACGCCACACCAAAAAGGTTGCTGACCCCTGGGGAAGATGGTTAAAATTGACGGGAAGATGGATGCAGCCAAATACAGGAACATTCTGGAAGAAAACCTGTTGGTATCTGCACAAGACCTGAGACTGGGACGGAGATTTATCTTCCAACAGGACAATGATCTAAAACATAAAGCCAAATCTACAATGGAATGGTTCAAAAATAAATGTATCCAGGTGTTAGAATGGCCAAGTCAAAGTCCAGACCTGATTCCAATTGAGAATCTGTGGAAAGAGCTGAAGACTGCTGTTCACAAACACTCTCCATCCAACCTCACTGAGCTCGAGCTGTTTTGCAAGGAAGAATGGGCAAGAATGTCAGTCTCTCGATGTGCAAAACTGATAGAAACATACCCCAAGCGACTTGCAGCTGTAATTGGAGCAAAAGGTGGCGCTACAAAGTATTAACGCAAGGGGGCCGAATAATATTGCACGCCCCACTTTTCAGTTTTTTATTTGTTAAAAAAGTTTAAATTATCCAATAAATTTTGTTCCACTTCACGATTGTGTCCCACTTGTTGATTCTTGACAATTTTTTTTATATCTTTATGTTTGAAGCCTGAAATGTGGCAAAAGGTATCAAGGTTCAAGGGGGCCGAATACTTTTGCAAGGCACTGTAGTAGAGTAAGTGCCAACCTGCTGCTCATACGCCGTCGCTCGGTCGTGATAGAACGCCGACAGGTCACTCTTCTGTTCAGTGGGGCAGAGTGCAATGGCTTCTGTGAAACACTGGATGGCGTTCTCGTACTTGGCCGCCTTAAAGTATTTGTTGCCTTTTTTATTTGCAGCTCGGGCACGATATGAAGGACTCTAAAAGGTGAGAAAGCTGTCAATTAGGCCAGTGTTTTTCGACTGGTGTGCCGTGAGAAATTATCCAATATCACTTTTTTTTTTTTTTTATTACGAGGTCAGGCGGAGTTGCAGTAGGGAGGAAGGAGTAGGCAGGAGGTTATCGGTCGTGTGCAGATGAGCGAGGTATTACTCGTGTCACCTTCAAGAACTGCTCGGATTTCTAGCCATCAGCAACCTTGCTGTCTACGACAATGTGGACCCAGCAAGTCTACATCATTTGATTCGGCTCGTCAAGTGTCGAGATATACGAAAGTGTCCTTTCCATTTGATCCATATGTGATGACCGTCAATCCTCCCCCTGTGGTTTATTCCAACACATTGTCAAGTAAGAGTGTGACAATATCTCGATACAGCGATATATCGCGATATTTTGCAACCTGATCGGTTATCGATACGCTCCCGCCAAGCATCGATACTTTTATTTGACATATTGGCCATACAATGGAGTATGGATGCTGTAAACTGCTCAATGTTCGTTGAGCAATTCCTTGGCGGTCCACTAGGGGCGCTCAACAGAGGCGGTGAAGGTAAAGTGCGCACAAGTCGCCTAGAGAAGAAGAGCGGTCCCAAGTGGGTTGAAAAAATAAAAAAGCTTCGTGAGAACGGTGGAGGAAAAAGTGAGAAAAATATTGCTGAAAATCACACATGTGGACACACTTTGGATTTTACACCAACAATAAAGGAAGTAAGGTGAACAAGGACTTTGCTGTATGCAAGAATTGTCTAATAAAATAAGGTTCACTGGCAGCTAGTGACTAATTGGACACCGGATTTCTATGGAGCATCACTTGAGGTAAGAATGTTTTGCAATGTACTAGTAATTGATTTTTTCATTTAAATGTATTATTTTGATTACATATTTGAGAACCACTTTCCATCTAGTTGACTACACAAACTGTTATGACTGCCATTTTGACACAATAAGCTATAAAAACGGTTTGAATAGCTTCCAAGATATATAAGGTGACGTGCATAATAATTTATGTGTCCTACATATTAAAAACAGGTAATTATTGCATTTTTAATTTCTATTCATTCAATTCATATTTTTTTTAATTCACTCAATACTTCCAACACACACAAAAAATCAGAATTTCAACTCAAAAGCTATTGAGTAGCTAATATTTTTTATTTATTTTGTTGTTTTTAAGGTGAGGAAGAATGTAACTGAGTCTGACATCACAAATGCTGAAGCAGATGGTGGAAGTGCTCAAACCAATGCTTTTGACAACAAAGGTCATATACAAAGAAAAGACCCACCAATTTTATCATTGCCCCACGCCAAGCTCAACTGCTGACTGACGCTTACAGCACTGTTAAAAATTTTCAAAAGATTTAAAACTTAAGAAATTAAGGGTGCCATTCATCATGATTTCGCCAAGAAATATCAGTGGTTGTGGTTTGTTTCCTCTATATGTGCAGGTACACAATTATCAGTAGATTTATATTTTACAGCAATGTTGCACTGAAAAGGTGTCACTGTTTAATAAATGACTTAAACAGTATTTTTTTTCTATTTTGAAATATGTTTTTTTCGTTTCAACAGTTGTATCGTAGAATATCATGTATCAAATTTCTGACCAATATATCGACATTTTCTGTATCGCGATATCGTGAGATAATCGTTATCGTGAGCCTTGTATCGCGAATCGTATCGTATCGTGAGGTGCCTTGAGGTTCCCACTCCTATTGTCAAGGACAGCAAGGTAGTCGATTGATAGAAATCCGAGCAGTCCTTGAACGTGACAACAGCAGCTATGCAACAGCGCCATTGTACCAAGCAAGCTTAAACGTCATCTCCAAACGAAACACCCGTCAGTTCAAACTATGGACTGTTTTGTTCGCCTTCGTGAAAACGCAGAGAAACAGGCAGAAAAAAACTTTTTTTGAGAAAAACTACAAAGGTAAGTGACAGAGCCCTAAAAGCCAGTTAGCTTGTTGCTGAATCCAAAAAGACCCACTGTGGCAGGTAGATTAATACTACCTGTCTGCAAAGCCACTGTCAGCGATAGAGGTGTGCAAAATTTCCGATTCTTATATTTGCGATTCGGCCGCGGAAGATTCGAGAACGATTCACAAACATCCAAATTCCGATTATTGAAATATGCAAAGTAAAGCGGAAGTACAACACACTCAGCGCGCCGCGCGTTCTTCGGGGCGCAATGAGGAAGAACGCAGCGAGAGTAGCTAAACATCATGCTTGTCATTACCCGGCCCCTCAGGTAATGCCAATGCTCAACTCACGGCTCCAGCTCAACTCATGCCACGAGATTAAAAAACACAACAACATACCTGACTGCTGCCGAAAAGCTGCTACAAAGTACGTCATCCACATAATGTTACGGTAGATATCAATTATATAGGACGAGATGCATTAGAGATTTGGTAGCGTTGGCAGCACATCTACAAAAAGCTAGATGCGGGCGTTAGTAAACGGATGCCATCTTAAAGCAGTACACTTCCCTGCAAGGCTGTTGTAGCGAACCTTCCAAGCAAACCGAATTAACTTTTTAGCTAAAATACTCCTAAATCGGTAAAATATTGACTTGAATCTATCTTTAAAATAGTTTTAAAACTTTCACATGTCCAAAGTAGACAAAAGGGAAATTGTGGAATAACGGGAGCAATTTTAACAACTTTAACGGTTGATTCACAACATTAAATTAATTGAATGTAGTTTAAAGCTGCTGTTACAGAATGGGGACTGGAGTTTTTTATTTACTGTTATTTTTGTATATTTGTTTACTGCTATATGTTAACTTGATCCTGAAATAGTAGTTTGGTTTAGCCTGAGAGGATTTTTGAACAATTTTGGAACTAATGTACAAAACATTTAATTAAAAAAAAAAAAAAAAAAAAAAAACGGAGGGTGGGGGTGCATCAATAATCGTTTTATAATCGAATCGGAGCCTCTGAATCGTAATCGTAATCGAATCATTAGGTGCCCAAAGATTCCCAGCTCTAGTCAGCGAGATGCTCGGCACTGATTCGGTTGAAGACATTGCTAAAGTTCCCCTGTCTGATTGTTCTAAGCTTTTCGGTCCATGTCTCTTTTGGTAATTGGATATTACAGTGGGTCAAATAAGTATTTAGTCAACCAGTAATTGTGCAAGTTAACCCACTTGAAAATATTAGAGAGGCCTTTAATTGGCAACATGGGTAAACCTCAACCATGAGAGACAGAATGTGGGAAAAAAAACAGAAAATCACATTGTTTGATTTTTAAAGAATTTATTTGCAAATCATGGTGGAGTATTTGGTCAATACCCAAAAGTTCATCTCAATGCTTTGTAATGTACCCTTTGTTGGCAATAACGGAGGCCAAACGTTTTCTGTAACTCTTCGCAAGCTTTTCACACACTGTTGCTGGCATTTTGGCCTATTCCTCCATGCAGATCTCCTCTAGAGCAGTGATGTTTTGGGGCTGTCGTTGGACAACACGTACTTTCAACTCCCTCCACAGAATTTTTATGGGGTTGAGATCTGGAGACTGGCTCGGCCACTCCAGGACCTTGAAATGCTTCTTACGAAGCCACTCCTTTGTTGCCCTGGCTGTGTGTTTGGGATCATTGTCATGCTGAAAGGCCCAGCCACGTCTCATCTTCAATGCCCTTGCTGATGGAAGGAGATTTTCACTCAAAATCTCTTGATACATGGCCCCATTCATTCTTTCCTTTACACCAGGGGTGCCCAACGACCGGGCCGCGGACCGGTACCGGTCTGTAGGGATGGGAATTGATAGGATTTTTACGATTCCGATTCCATTATCGATATTGCTTAACGATTCGATTCTTTATCGATTCTCTTATCAATTCTAATTTGGGGGAATAGAAGAACAAACGTTTTGATTGGCATCGAGTTTGTTTAATCAGAACTCACAACCTTACAAACTCACAACGAAATCAAAAGAGGCCCAAAGCCTCAATGTTAACTGTGGCAATAAGTGGCAAACACACAAGAATGTGTAACATTTTACTGAAACATTTATCTAATAGAAATAAAAAATATTGGTATATATTGGCAGATAGGTTGTTGTTCTGCCTTTGGCAATATGTGTTAAAGCAGGGGTCCCCAAACTTTTTCCAGTGAGGGCCACATAACTTTTCCCTTCTCTGATGAGGGGCTGGGGTCAGTTTGTAACAGAAAAAGTGTGACGATTGCAGAAGTGCATAAATGTAAAAAATTATTGTTTTTCAGAAAGCCACAATCAAATAACCCTTTCTGGATTCTTCACGAAATGAAAGTAAATAAAATAAAAATAAAAATATAATAATAATTATTAATAATAAAAACACTATTAATTAAATAGATAATAACCAAATAACCCTCTCTGAATTCTTCAAGGAAAAAGGCCAGGAAATAAATAACACGATTGAGAAAGAAAAAAAAAATCAAAATGGCCGGACCAAATGTGGAGGCGGGCCGTATTTGGGCCGCGGGCCGCAGTTTGGGCACCCGAAGAAATGCCGCATCCAAGCGAGTGAGCGAGCGAAGTGAGAGAGGGGAAACACTTCAACGAGCCTACGTTCTTTGTTAATGTTAATATCTACAGAGGCAACGCCTGTATGTATCATCTTTTGTGTTGTTGTTGTTGTGTTTCCACTCACGATCGGACACTTAAATCCAGTTGTGTAGTGGTTTGAACGATGTGCTAATGCTAGCGAACGAATGCTAACCATACTGTTATTAGCAGCTAATCATCGCTGATTTACGTTGATGCAAACCTGTTTGTTATTGGGGACGAAATTGATTTGTTTCATTTCTATTCTTAGTTTTCGGACACTTAAATCCAGTTGTGTAGTGGTTTGAACGATGTGCTAATGCTAGCGAACGAATGCTAGCCATACTGTTATTAGCAGCTAATCATCGCTGATTTACGTTGATGCAAACCTGTTTGTTATTGGGGACGAAATTGATTTGTTTCATTTCTATTCTTAGTTTCACTCTTCAAGTGATGGTTGAATAAAGTCAGCAAATTATACCAACATCGTCATTTGGGAGTTTAGCTAGCTGTATAGCCAGAACTGAGCTTTAGCCTCTCTGTGAGGACAGCGCAGTCGTATTCCCTCCCGATGCAGTTACCTCCACCTTGCAATGACTGCAAGTCGCTTTGTTGTAATTTTTTCTCGTGAAGTGAAGACACACTTTCGAGCGTTTGAACCTACGTGCTGTCATTGTTCTGTTTATGGCTGCAATGCTCGTGCTTACCCGTCGTAACCTTTCATTTTCACACTTTCCTGGTGAAGTGTAGTCAAATTTTGGAGCGAGTGGTTCTTGGCGCCATGCTAGTTTGATGCGTCTGGACAACAAGACACGTCACGACGCAATACGCGTCTTTAGGAATCGTTAAAGGGATTGTTAAGGCTTTTTCATTGTGATGTCGAGGCCTCGAAACACTCTGAACCGGTTCCGAATTGGAATCGGATTTCGATTCCCATCCCTACCGGTCCGTGGCGCATTTGGTACCGGACCACGTAGAAATGATAAATAATTTATTGACGACTGCATTCTGGCCAATTGACTTTGGCCTGTGCTGCTTAACACACCAATATCCCTGTCCACTCTAGATATACAACTACAGGATAGGAGGTCGTCATAGAAATGCATTGATTGGGCTGGTAGCACTAAATCTTGTTTTGTATATCTATGTGCGCTTGGCCTCGATAATAACGTATGACGTAGGTCGTCGCCAATCACATTTCTTCCCGGAAATAATTAGCCCCCACACTAGAATGACTGAAAAACAGACATTTTTGGACAGAATTTTTACTGGGAAAAGGGAACCTGACAAGCCAGAAGATGTGCCTACAACCTCGAAGAAAACAAAATTTATGCTACCTCCCAATCACTAAAGACCCACGAACTGCGAAAGAGTGGATTCGTGACCCGTCTGTGAATAAACCGAGTGATTCGAGCATGTCTGTGCAACAGGAATATGAAAGACAACAACTCTACCAAAGTTCTGGATTAAAGTCATTTCGGAATATCCTGACATCGCTAGGAGCGCACTGAAAACTGTGCTACAATTTCCAACATTGTATATTTGTGATGCTAGCTTCTCTCACTCTCCCATCACGGGACCATCTCGTCTCAACGAAACAAACTCAGGCCTCCCACTGATTCAGCGGGTGAGTTGTATTTTTTCCCTGCACTTAACACGACGTGGCTAAAAACAAATGTTATTTTATATTTGCTGTATTTTTCTGCCGCACATTGCCAGTGTTCTGACACATTTGGCATGCGCGTTACGTTAAAAATGACCGCGAATGCAGCGATTCCAAAGTACACACTACAAACTTTCTTTAAAGAAATACTAGCTTACGTTTGCCATGTTAGGTGCACACAAAACCTGTACGCAGCTCTCTCACTTAACGACTTCGCCGTGTCTTTAAGCATTAATTTACGCCATTTCCGTGTTGCACATGTATTGCCCCTTTCCCACTGAAACTAGTGGGTCAAGGCGTGTTTTTTCCAAGCCGATGGAACCCACTAGCAATTGGCATTTGGCACCTTTCCCATTGACAAAAAATGTCTAACCCCCCACCCCTCCTCAGTCGTGCGTAAGGTTATGTGACGTCACCACGGTAAGATGCGCGTCGACAAGTGCGACCGAATTCATTCAGTTCAAGGAAGTAAACAATGCAGAGCAACATTGAAGCCTCCTTTCCGTTTGTGTTCTGTTTTTATGCTTTTTACGGCCCTCAAAATGGTCGAAATGCAGCAAAGGATCAACACTTTGCTTGCGCTGAGGCAACGTAGGCGACGTGAATTTTGGTTACTACGGTTGTGGTGCGTGTTAAATGGGAGGCGACTGGCACGTTGTTACGACGAATCACGTAAGAGCCTACGTCACCACGTAGATCAGGGTGTTGACTGTTGACTCAAGGTTTTACTTTCACACTGCATGACGATCAGAGCCGAGGTGATTTTAACGCAGGTCGCTTGGCGGGTTGATTGACACGGGTCGAGGCGGGTCGCTGAACCTTTCCCACTGCCACCAAAAGCCGATTGTTAGTGGGTTGACATGGGTTTTTTGGCCAGTGGGAAAGGGGTATATGTTTAGGATGTAAATAGTTTTTTAGCACCATTGGATAACATTGCGAGTCCAACTGAATATACAGTGGCTTGCAAAAGTATTCGGCCCCCTTTAACCTTGCAACCTTTCGCCACATTTCAGGCTTCAAACATAAAGATATAAAATTTTAGTCAAGAATCAACAACAAGTGGGACACAATCGTGAAGTGGAACAAAATTTATTGGATAATTTAAACTTTTTTAACAAATAAAAAACTGAAAAGTGGGGCGTGCAATATTATTCGGCCCCCTTGCGTTAATACTTTGTAGCGCCACCTTTTGCTCCAATTACAGCTGCAAGTCGCTTGGGGTATGTTTCTATCAGTTTTGCACATCGAGAGACTGACATTCTTGCCCATTCTTCCTTGCAAAACAGCTCGAGCTCACTGAGGTTGGATGGAGAGTTTTTGTGAACAGCAGTCTTCAGCTCTTTCTACAGATTCTCGATTGGATTCAGGTCTGGACTTTGACTTGGCCATTCTAACACCTGGATAGGTTTATTTTTGAACCATTCCATTGTAAATTTGGCTTTATGTTTTGGATCATTGTCCTGTTGGAAGATAAATCTCCGTCCCAGTCTCAGGTCTTGTGCCGATACCAACAGGTTTTCTTCCAGAATCCATCTTCCCGTCAATTTTAACCATCTTCCCTGTCCCTGCTGAAGAAAAGCAGGCCCAAACCATGATGCTGCCACCACCATGTTTGACAGTGGGGATGGTGTGTTCAGGGTGATGAGCTGTGTTGCTTTTACGCCAAACATATCGTTTTGCATTGTGGCCAAAAAGTTCAATTTTGGTTTCATCTTACCAGAGCACCTTCTTCCACATGTTTGGTGTGTCTCCCAGGTGGCTTGTAGCAAACTTTAAACGAGACTTTTTATGGATATCTTTGAGAAATGGCTTACTTCTTGCCACTCTTCCATAAAGGCCAGATTTGTGCAGTATACGACTGATTGTTGTCCTATGGACAGACTCTCCCGCCTCAGCTGTAGATCTCTGCAGTTCATCCACAGTGATCATGGGCCTCTTGGCTGCATCTCTGATCAGTTTTCTCCTTGTTTGAGAAGAAAGTTTGGAAAGACGGCCGGGTCTTGGTAGATTTGCAGTGGTCTGATGTTCCTTCCATTTCAGTATGATGGCTTGCACAGTGCTCCTTGAGATGTTTAAAGCTTGGGAAATCTTTTTGTATCCAAATCCGACTTTAAACTTCTCCACAACAGTATCTCGGACCTGCGTGGTGTGTGCCTTGGTTTTCATAATGCTCTCTGCACTTTAAACAGAACCCTGAGACTATCACAGAGCAGGTGCATTTATACGGAGACTTGATTACACACAGGTGGATTCTATTTATCATCATCGGTCATTTAGGACAACATTGGATCATTCAGAGATCCTCACTGAACTTCTGGAGTGAGTTTGCTGCACTGAAAGTAAAGGGGCCGAATAATATTGCACGCCCCACTTTTCAGTTTTTTATTTGTTAAAAAAGTTTAAATTATCCAATACATGTTGTTCCACTTCACGATTGTGTCCCACTTGTTGATTCTTGACAAAAAAAATAAATTTCATATCTTTATGTTTGAAGCCTGAAATGTGGAGAAAGGTTGCAAGATTCAAGGGGGCCGAATACTTTTGCAAGGCACTGTATTTTTTTCACTATTTTGACCAGAACATGTACAAGTCTAAAGGCCAAAAATGCCTATGACTATACCTGCAGTTTACGTTGAATCATCAAACATAAAACTATCTATTCAAATTTTTTTTTGCGTTGAATGTTCATCCTAACATGTTGATTAAATATCATGAAGGTTCAAAACGGTTCATTGACCATGTTTGGTTGTCAATAGTACATCAATATTACAAATTCGACAAAACTTTTTGGGCTGTTTTTGTCTTTTTGGTTCCAAAATGTTGATTTATAATTGGTCACTGACGAAAACAACAGTCTGGACATGAAATTCAAGGGGTCCTGAAAAAAGGAACCAAACCAGGCCACTGTGAACTATTGTTTCTTTAAAATATAAAGGCAACATCAAAGTCATGCAAAATCAGACAAAACATGTAGCATCAGTCCTACCATGCGATTCCATAGATACACGGCTCCCACCCCGAGCACTATGGGCGCGCCGACCAGCAGAGCTAGCTGCCAACGGGGGATGCCGGTGCCCCACTGCGGCTCGACTGGCTTGGAGGCAGTCATGATGATTAACCCTAGTGCAGCTAGCTGGGTAGCTAGTCAGCAGTACTGGGCCAGTCGTCTTCTTTATCGCGTGTGCAGCGTACGCCGTGAGGAACTCTGGGATATGAGCTGATGGTATATGGAGGTAGATATGGGACAAAAAGATTTGTTCTCATATATAAAATATTCGTGTTCTTATATAAATATTCATACTCATATTTACGGATTCGTGTTCATAATTACGCCTTTGTATCTGTAAACACAAAATTCTGACGTCGGATTTTTTGTGGGTATGTAAATACAACTCTTTTCGACTACGAATCTTGTTTTTTTTTCATTAAAACATACAATTTTGCAAACGAAAACGGGCTTACACATTTGCAACATCCTTACAAGAAAACCACAAATAACACTCCATCGTAATATATGAATTCCTACTTGTTTGCCATGTTTGTATTCATACACCCACACGACACCACACAACATACACACACACTTGATCACAGGGCTTTACAAAAAATATTAACTTTCTCAAACAATGATCCCAAATTGAGAGCTTTTTGCTGATTGATCAACTCCAGAGATCTATACCATAGAAGAAACTCATTTATCCAATGTTCAAAACAAGGTTTTGTTTTCAAGTACCTGCATTTGTGAATGAAGAATTTTCCAAGTTTTACAATCACATTAATAACATAAACCAAGTCTCTATTTTTGCCGGACACACCAAACTTGATAGACTCCAGTGTCCACGTTGAAAGATCAATTTGTTTGGACTGAAGCCTGCTCCGCATGTCCTTCCAGAACAATTGCACTAGTACACATTGAAAAAACATGGTCAATATCCTCAATCTCATTTTCACAAAACACACAACAATTTGTCTGAAAATTAAATTTGAGTCTCCAAAAGTTGTTAGTGGGATAAATTGCATTTAGGATCTTAAATTGTACTTCATTACATTTTGCGCGGAATCAGAAAAGACATTTTGTCCTGAAGAGCTTAATCCAGTGAAGGGCTACTCTCCCTTAAAACATGTTTTGTTTTCTCCTTAAGATAACTGTTGTTGGGATTTGGTCTAAACAAATAAAAGTTGATTTGATTTTATTGACTTCGAACACATCCATAACTGAACAATATGGACATGCAGGTGACATTCTTGTTCCAGCTTTTGTTGAGTGAGGACGCATCCTCCTGTACTTTCCCCCGAGCAACTTAGAAAAGCTGATAAGCGCTCAGGGCCAGCCTGAAATCTCTGACTCCCAGTATGGCTCCGAAAAATCTGACGACTTGGATGAAATAAAATCATCCATTCAGAACTTGGAGGTCACCTTGACCGAACTGATCCGAAGGCAAGATCAAGAAAATCAAAGGAGAAATCAAGAAATCTTGAAAGAGCTCCAGCTGCTGCGGGCTGAAAACGAGAAACTCAAGCAGGCGGTGGAAGAAAGAGATGTCCGCATCAAAAGACTGGAGTTTCTAGTGGACAAGCTCGACCAGGGCAGACGCGTGAATGATCTCGTCATCTCTGGGTTACAGCTGAAGACCAGCTCATATGGCCATACCACTAAAGACACCCAGCGAGAGTCGGACCCAGGTGACGCTACAGTCGCACTACATGAAGCTACCAAGCTACAAGAATATGGAATAAACGTGGAATCGCAACACATCCAGCACTGCTTCCTGGTCTCATCCCACAAGAGCAAGATTGGTCTACTTAAACAGGACCACTGCTTGAAAGGATTTAACATCTTCTTAAACGACAACCTTACCCGCAAGAATGCTGAAATTGCAACAAAAGCGCGTCAACTCAAGAAAGCTGGGAAAATTGCTGGCACCTGGACCTTGGATTGCAGAATCCTCATCAAGACGCAAGACATGAAAACCTAAGTCATAAAGCGCCTCGAGGAGCTGACCCCATTCGAAAATTAATGATGACATCTGAAATTTTGTGCTCATTTCAACCAAAAGTGGATGACCAGATTGATGAGTGCCATGATGACCTAAATGAAAATCTTGATCCGGACTACAACTTCTACAATAACATCTCGGAAAACTGCAAATACTACACAGAATATCAGTATAACAATTCCATGGAATTGGACGGTAAGCTTTCACTAATTCATTTCAACGGCAGAAGTCTGTACAAGAACTTTGAACATCCATCCATCCATTGTCTTCCGCTTAGTCCGGGGTCGGGTCGCGGGGGCAGCAGCTTTAGCAGGGAAGCCCAGACTTCCCTCTCCCCAGCCACTTCAGCCAGCTCCTCCGGCGGGATTCCAAGGCGTTCCCAGGCCAGCCGAGTGACATAGTGTCTCCAGCGTGTCCTGGGTCGACCCCGGGTCCTCCTGCCGGTGGGACATGCCCAGAACACCTCTCCAGGGAGGCGTCCAGGAGGCATCCGAACCAGATGCCCGAGCCACCTCAACTGGCTCCTCTCAACGCGGAGGAGTAGCGGTTCGACACCAAGCCCCTCCCGGATGACCGAGCTTCTCACCCTATCTCTAAGAGAGAGCCCGGACACCCTGCGGAGGAAACTCATTTCGGCCGCTTGTATCTGGGATCTTGTTCTTTCGGTCACGACCCACAGCTCGTGACCATAGGTGAGGGTAGGAACGTAGATCGACCGGTAAATCGAGAGCTTCGCCTTTTGGCTCAGCTCCTTCTTCACCGCAACGGACCGGTGCAGAGTCCGCATCACTGCAGACGCTGCACCGATCCGCCTGTCAATGTCCCGCTCCCTCCTACCCTCACTCGTGAACAAGACCCCAAGATACCTGAACTCCTCCACTTGGGGCAGGATCTCATCCCCGACCCGGAGAGGGCATGCCACCCTTTTCCGGCTGAGGACCATGGTCTCGGATTTGGAGGTGCTGATCTTCATCCCAACCGCTTCACACTCGGCTGCGAACCACCCCAGTGAGAGTTGGAGGTCATGGCTTGATGAAGCCAACAGCACCACATCATCTGCAAAAAGCAGAGATGCAATGCTGAGGCCACCAAACCGGAAACCCTCAACGCTTCGGCTGCGCCTAGAAATTCTGTCCATAAAAATTATGAACAGAATCGGTGACAAAGGGCAGCCTTGGCGGAGTCCAATCCTCACTGGGAACGAATTCAACTTACTGCCGGCAATGCGGACCAGACTCTTGACACCGGTCGTACAGGGACCAAACAGCCCTTACCAAGGGGCTCGGTACCCCGTACTCCCGGAGCACCCTCCACTTTGAACACTTCAACATATCAAGGATTATTTACAAAAGCTTCGATAAGCAGTTTGATGTCATTGCTATCTCGGAAACCTGGATAAAAGACAACAAAGGCTCTGACTTTAACTTGCAAGGATAGAACGTGGCATTAATGAATCGGACTGATAAGGGGGGAGGGGGTGTTGCTTTGTTTGTTAATGGTAATCTTAAATTTGATATCTTAGATGATATGTCCACTTGGATTGACGATCTCATGGAATGTGTTACAATTGAGCTCCTTATCCCCAAATGTAAAAGCATAATTATAAGTTGTGTCTACCGTGCTCCTGATTCAAATGTCCTGCTTTTCACTGAGTGTATGGAAAAAATACTGTTTAAAACGAATGATAAGTATGTTTTTTGTTGTGGGGACATGAACCTGGATTTACTAAATCCCACGAAAAATCCGCATATAAAAGACTTTGTTACCACCATGTACTCCCTAGGCCTGCATCCTCTGATGAAACAACCAACT